>NC_057810.1:142715816-142915413 GCF_018294505.1 Triticum aestivum
ATCCTACTGATTACGACATCTGCTTCAACTTGCATGTGGTTTGGACGGAATATGATCTCTCCGAATTAACAAAATGCTAGAAGTAATGATGTCCTAACTGGAAGTTCCTTTAGTCTCAAACAAGGGTTCAACAATGGAAATATCAGTTCATACTCAAAGTTTGCATAGCAGATCAGCAAATTTTGACTTGGCTACAGATTACTACTTGGTTGACATACTATTTCCGGAAGTTGGGTTTTAATACTAGGCTGATTGTATCTATAATTTATCTCTAGCAGTAATATCTTTAGCTTGCAAATTTATCACCTAAAACATGTACATGAGCTCTGAATGCAGTAAAAGATTTGTCGGTCTACTAATCTACATTTTCTTGTCACACTTGGTTTGTTCATTTAACTATTTTCCTGGTGAGTTCTTTAGGATCATCTTATGACACACAATCAATTTTTGACGTGGACAGATTTTTAACTTCAGTGATAAAGAAAGGTCCCATCTAAACATCTGGCCTTCGGTCGCTCTGACGGTTGCATGGAAGATTTGGGACTCGAGGAACGCCCTTGTCTTCAGAAACGAGGATCACACCCATAGAATCACAATTCTTAACATTGTAGCAGACTTCTCCCTCTGGGTCTTCCGGTTCAAAAAGAAAGAAGACAATACTTCTGCTAAGCAATGGCTGAATTTCCTCTCTGCTGCTATTCATTAACTGTTGTCGTTGTAATCTGAACCAACATTGTAATTCTTCGATCCTCTTTTGAGTGGTAATATATTCAGGTGGGGAAGCTCTCCCCCCGGTGACCGTGTTGGGGAACGTAGTAATTTCAAAAAAATTCCTACGCACACGCAAGATCATGGTGATGCATAGCAACGAGAGGGGAGAGTGTTGTCTACGTACCCTCGTAGACCGAAGCGGAAGCGTTGACGCAACGTAGAGGAAGTAGTCGTACGTCCTCCCGGTCCAACCGATCCAAGCACCGTTACTCCGGCACCTCCGAGTTCTTGACACACGTACAGCTCGATGACGCACCCCGATCTCCGATCCAGCAGAGGCGCGGGGAGGAGTTCCGTCAGCACGACGGCGTGGTGACGATCTTGATGTTCTCCTGTCGCAGGGCTTCGCCTAAGCACCGCTACAATATGACCGAGGTGTAATATCGTGGAGGGGGGCACCGCACACGGCTAAGGAACGATCTCAATGATCAACTTGTGTGTCTAGGGTGCCCCCCCGCCCCCGTATATAAAGGAGGGAGGGAGGAGAAGGGCGGCCCAAGGGGGTGGCGCGCCCTAGG
This sequence comes from Triticum aestivum, assembly GCF_018294505.1. NCBI lineage: Eukaryota > Viridiplantae > Streptophyta > Magnoliopsida > Poales > Poaceae > Triticum > Triticum aestivum. The sequence goes on from NC_057810.1 coordinate 142,717,106, forward strand.
GGGGGCAAACCTACTCCAAGTAGGTTTGGCCCCCCCTTTCCTATTCGGAGTAGGAGAAGGAAGGAAGAGGGGGGAGGAGAGAAGGAAAGGGGGGGCCGGCCCCCCTCCCAATTCGGATTGGGCTTGGGGGGGGGGGGCGCCCCCTCCCTTGCTCCTTCTCCCTCCCTTCCACTAAGGCCCAATAAGGCCCATATACTTACCGGGGGGTTCCGGTAACCTCCCGGAACTCCGGTATATTCCCGATCTCACCCGGAACCTTTTCGGTGTCCAAATATATCCGTCCAATATATCAATCTTTATGTCTCGACCATTTCGAGACTCCTCGTCATGTCCGTGATCACATCCGGGACTCCGAACAACCTTCGGTACATCAAAATACATAAACTCATAATGAAACTGTCATCGAAACCTTAAGCGTGCGGACCCTACGGTTCGAGAACAATGTAGACATGACCGAGACACGTCTCCGGTCAATAACCAATAGCGGGACCTGGATGCCCATATTGGTTCCTACATATTCTACGAAGATCTTTATCGGTCAAACCGCATAACAACATACGTTGTTCCCTTTGTCATCGGTATGTTACTTGCCCGAGATTCGATCGTCGGTATCCAATACCTAGTTCAATCTCGTTACCGGCAAGTCTCTTTACTCGTTCCGTAATACATCATCTCGCAACTAACTCATTAGTTGAAATGCTTGCAAGGCTTAAGTGATGTGCATTACCGAGAGGGCCCAGAGATACCTCTCCGACATTCGGAGTGACAAATCCTAATCTCGAAATACGCCAACTCAACAAGTACCTTTGGAGACACCTGTAGAGCACCTTTATAATCACCCAGTTACGTTGTGACGTTTGGTAGCACACAAAGTGTTCCTCCGGTAAACGGGAGTTGCATAATCTCATAGTCACAGGAACATGTATAAGTCATGAAGGAAGCAATAGCAACATACTAAAACGATCGGGTGCTATGCTAACGGAATGGGTCATGTCAATCAGATCATTCAACTAATGATGTGACCTTGTTAATCAAATAACAACTCCTTGTTCATGGTTAGGAAACATAACCATCTTTGATTAACAAGCTAGTCAAGTAGAGGCATACTAGTGACACTCTGTTTGTCTATATATTCACACATGTATTATGTTTCCGGTTAATACAATTCTAGCATGAATAATAAACATTTATCATGATATGAGGAAATAAATAATAACTTTATTATTGCCTCTAGGGCATATTTCCTTCAGTCTCCCACTTGCACTAGAGTCAATAATCTAGATTACACAGTAATGATTCTAACACCCATGGAGTCTTGGTGTTGATCATGTTTTGCTCGTGGAAGAGGCTTAGTCAACGGGTCTGCAACATTCAGATCCGTATGTATCTTGCAAATCTCTATGTCTCCCACCTGGACTAGATCCCGGATGGAATTGAAGCGTCTCTTGATGTGCTTGGTTCTCTTGTGAAATCTGGATTCCTTCGCTAAGGCAATCGCTCCAGTATTGTCACAAAAGATTTTCATTGGACCCGATGCACTAGGTATGACACCTAGATCGGATATGAACTCCTTCATCCAGACTCCTTCATTGGCTGCTTCCGAAGCAGCTATGTATTCCGCTTCACACGTAGATCCCGCCACGACGCTTTGCTTTGAACTGCACCAACTGACAGCTCCACCGTTTAATGTAAACACGTATCCGGTTTGCGATTTAGAATCGTCCGGATCAGTGTCAAAGCTTGCATCAACGTAACCATTTATGATGAGCTCTTTGTCACCTCCATATATGAGAAACATATCCTTAGTCCTTTTCAGGTATTTCAGGATGTTCTTGACCGCTGTCCAGTGATCCACTCCTGGATTACTTTGGTACCTCCCTGCTAGACTTATAGCAAGGCACACATCAGGTCTGGTACACAGCATTGCATACATGATAGAGCCTATGGCTGAAGCATAGGGAACATTTTTCATTTTCTCTCTATCTTCTGCAGTGGTCGGGCTTTGAGTCTTACTCAACTTCACACCTTGCAATACAGGCAAGAACCCTTTCTTTGCTTGATCCATTTTGAACTTCTTCAAAACTTTGTCAAGGTATGTGCTTTGTGAAAGTCCAATTAAGCGTTTTGATCTATCTCTATAGATCTTAATGCCCAATATGTAAGCAGCTTCACCGAGGTCTTTCATTGAAAAACTTTTATTCAAGTATCCCTTTATGCTATCCAGAAATTCTATATCATTTCCAATCAATAATATGTCATCCACATATAATATTAGAAATGCTACAGAGCTCCCACTCACTTTCTTGTAAATACAGGCTTCTCCAAAAGTCTGTATAAACCCAAATGCTTTGATCACACTATCAAAACGTTTATTCCAACTCCGAGAGGCTTGCACCAGTCCATAAATGGATCGCTGGAGCTTGCACACTTTGTTAGCTCCCTTTGGATCGATAAAACCTTCTGGTTGCATCATATACAACTCTTCTTCCAGAAATCCATTCAGGAATGCAGTTTTTACATCCATTTGCCAAATTTCATAATCATAAAATGCGGCAATTGCTAACATGATTCGGACAGACTTAAGCATCGCTACGGGTGAGAAGGTCTCATCGTAGTCAACCCCTTGAACTTGTCGAAAACCTTTTGCAACAAGTCGAGCTTTGTAGACAGTAACATTACCGTCAGCGTCAGTCTTCTTCTTGAAGATCCATTTATTCTCAATTGCTTGCCGACCATCGGGCAAGTCAACCAAAGTCCATACTTTGTTCTCATACATGGATCCCATCTCAGATTTCATGGCTTCAAGCCATTTTGCGGAATCTGGGCTCACCATCGCTTCTTCATAGTTCGTAGGTTCATCATGATCTAGTAGCATGACTTCCAGAATAGGATTACCGTACCACTCTGGTGCGGATCTTACTCTGTTCGACCTACGAGGTTCTGTATTAACTTGATCTGAAGTTCTATGATCATCATCATCAACTTCCTCACTAGTTGGTTTTGACGTCACAGAAACCGGTTCCTGTGATGTATTATTTTCCAACAAGGGAGTAGGTACAGTTACCTCATCAAGTTCTACTTTCCTCCCACTCACTTCTTTCGAGAGAAACTCCTTCTCTAGAAAGGATCCATTCTTAGCAACGAATGTCTTGCCTTCGGATCTGTGATAGAAGGTGTACCCAACTGTCTCCTTTGGGTATCCTATGAAGACACATTTCTCCGATTTGGGTTCGAGCTTATCAGGTTGAAGCTTTTTCACATAAGCATCGCATCCCCAAACTTTAAGAAACGACAACTTTGGTTTCTTGCCAAACCATAGTTCATAAGGTGTCGTCTCAACGGATTTCGACGGTGCCCTATTTAACGTGAATGTGGCCGTCTCTAAAGCATAACCCCAAAACGATAGCGGTAAATCTGTAAGAGACATCATAGATCGCACCATATCAAGTAAAGTACGATTACGACGTTCGGACACACCATTGCGTTGTGGTGTTCCGGGTGGCGTGAGTTGCGAAACTATTCCACATTGTTTTAAGTGTAGACCAAACTCGTAACTCAAATATTCTCCTCCACGATCAGATCGTAGAAACTTTATTTTCTTGTTACGATGATTTTCAACTTCACTCTGAAATTCTTTGAACTTTTCAAATGTTTCAGACTTATGCTTCATTAAGTAGATATACCCATATCTGCTTAAATCATCTGTGAAGGTGAGAAAATAACGATATCCGCCACGAGCCTCAACATTCATCGGACCACATACATCTGTATGTATGATTTCCAACAAAGCTGTTGCTCTCTCCATAGTACCGGAGAACGGCGTTTTAGTCATCTTGCCCATGAGGCACGGTTCGCAAGTACCAAGTGATTCATAACCAAGTGGTTCCAAAAGACCATCCGTATGGAGTTTCTTCATGCCCTTTACACCGATATGACCTAAACGGCAGTGCCACAAATAAGTTGCACTATCATTATCAACTCTGCATCTTTTGGTTTCAACACTATGAATATGTGTATCACTACTATCGAGATTCATCAAAAATAGACCACTCTTCAAGGGTGCATGACCATAAAAGATATTACTCATATAAATAGAACAACCATTATTCTATGATTTAAATGAATAACCGTCTCGCATCAAACAAGATCCAGATATAATGTTCAAGCTCAACGCTGGCACCAAATAACAATTATTTAGGTCTAATACTAATCCCGAAGGTAGATGTAGAGGTAGCGTGCCGACCGCGATCACATCGACTTTGGAACCAGTTTCCCACGCGCATCGTCACCTCGTCCTTTGCCAGTGTTCGCTTAATCCGTAGTCCCTGTTTCGAGTTGCAAATATTAGCAACAGAACCAGTATCAAATACCCAGGTGCTACTGCGAGCTCTAGTAAGGTACACATCAATAACATGTATATCACATATACCTTTGTTCACCTTGCCATCCTTCTTATCCGCCAAATACTTGGGGCAGTTCCGCTTCCAGTGACTAGTCTGCTTGCAGTAGAAGCACTCAGTTTCAGGCTTAGGTCCAGACTTGGGTTTCTTCTCTTGAGCAGCAACTTGTTTGCTGTTCTTCTTGAAGTTCCCCTTCTTCTTCCCTTTGCCCTTTTTCTTGAAACTAGTGGTCTTGTTCACCATCAACACTTGATGCTCCTTCTTGATTTCTACCTCCGCAGCCTTTAGCATTGCGAAGAGCTCGGGAATCGTCTTATCCATCCCTTGCATATTATAGTTCATCACGAAGCTCTTGTAGCTTGGTGGATGTGATTGGAGAATTCTGTCAATGACGCTATCATCCGGAAGAGTAACTCCCAGTTGAATCAAGTGATTACAATACCCAGACATCTTGAGTATGTGCTCACTGACAGAACTATTCTCCTCCATCTTGCAGCTATAGAACTTATTGGAGACTTCATATCTCTCAATCCGGGCATTCTTCTGGAATATTAACTTCAACTCCTGGAACATCTCATATGCTCCATGACGTTCAAAACGTTGTTGAAGTCCCGGTTCTAAGCTGTAAAGCATGGCACATTGAACTATCGAGTAGTCATCAGCTTTGCTCTGCCAGACGTTCTTAACGTCGTCAGTTGCATCAGCAGCAGGCCTGGCACCCAGCGGTGCTTCCAGGACATAATTTTTCTGTGCAGCAATGAGGATAATCCTCAAGTTACGGACCCAGTCCGCGTAGTTGCTACCATCATCTTTCAACCTAGCTTTCTCAAGGAACGCATTAAAATTCAACGGAACAACAGCACGGGCCATTTATCTACAATCAACATAGACAAGCAAGATACTATCAGGTACTAAGTTCATGATAAATTTAAGTTCAATTAATCATATTACTTAAGAACTCCCACTTAGACAGACATCTCTCTAGTCATCTAAGTGATCACGTGATCCAAATCAACTAAACCATAACCGATCATCACGTGAGATGGAGTAGTTTTCAATGGTGAACATCACTATGTTGATCATATCTACTATATGATTCACGCTCGACCTTTCGGTCTCCGTGTTCCGAGGCCATATCTGCATATGCTAGGCTCGTCAAGTTTAACCTGAGTATTCTGCGTGTGCAAAACTGGCTTGCACCCGTTGTAGATGGACGTAGAGCTTATCACACCCGATCATCACGTGGTGTCTGGGCACGACAAACTTTGGCAACGGTGCATACTCAGGGAGAACACTTCTTGATAATTTTTAGTGAGAGATCATCTTAAAATGCTACCGTCAATCAAAGCAAGATAAGATGCATAAAGGATAAACATCACATGCAATCAATATAAGTGATATGATATGGCCATCATCATCTTGTGCTTGTGATCTCCATCTCCGAAGCACCATCATGATCACCATCGTCACCGGCGTGACACCTTGATCTCCATCGTAGCATCGTTGTCGTTTACGCCATCTATTGCTTCTACGACTATCGCTACCGCTTAGTGATAAAGTAAAGCAATTACAGGGCGTTTGCATTTCATACAATAAAGCGACAACCATATGGCTCCTGCCAGTTGCCGATAACTTCGGTTACAAAACATGATCATCTCATACAATAAAATATAGCATCATGTCTTGGCCATATCACATCACAACATGCCCTGCAAAAACAAGTTAGACGTCCTCTACTTTGTTGTTGCAAGTTTTACGTGGCTGCTACGGGCTTAAGCAAGAACCAATCTCACCTACGCATCAAAACCACAATGATAGTTTGTCAAGTTGATGCTGTTTTAACCTTCGCAAGGACCGGGCGTAGCCACACTCGGTTCAACTAAAATTGGAGAAACTGACACCCGCTAGTCACCTGTGTGCAAAGCACGGCGGTAAAACCAGTCTCGCGTAAGCGTACGCGTAATGTCGGTCCGGGCCGCTTCATCCAACAATACCGCCGAACCAAAGTATGACATGCTGGTAAGCAGTATGACTTATATCGCCCACAACTCACTTGTGTTCTACTCGTGCATATTACATCAAACCATAAAACCTAGGCTCTGATACCACTTTTGGGGAACGTAGTAATTTCAAAAAATTTCCTACGCACACGCAAGATCATGGTGATGCATAGCAACGAGAGGGGAGAGTGTTGTCTACGTACCCTCGTAGACCGAAGCGGAAGCGTTGACGCAACGTAGAGGAAGTAGTCGTACGTTCTCTCGGTCCAACCGATCCAAGCACCGTTACTCCGGCACCTCCGAGTTCTTGACACACGTACAGCTCGATGACGCACCCCGATCTCCGATCCAGCAGAGGCGCGGGGAGGAGTTCCGTCAGCACGACAGCGTGGTGACGATCTTGATGTTCTCCTGTCGCAGGGCTTTGCCTAAGCACCGCTACAATATGACCGAGGTGTAATATCGTGGAGGGGGGCACCGCACACGGCTAAGGAACAATCTCAATGATCAACTTGTGTGTCTAGGGTGCCCCCCCGCCCCCGTATATAAAGGATGAAGGGAGGAGGAGGCCGGCCCAAGGGGGTGGCGCGCCCTAGGGGGGGGGGCAAACCTACTCCAAGTAGGTTTGGCCCCCCCTTTCCTATTCGGAGTAGGAGAAGGAAGGAAGAGGGGGGAGAGAAGGAAAGGGGGGGTCGGCCCCCCTCCCAATTTGGATTGGGCTTGGGGGGGCGCGCCCCCTCCCTTGCTCCTTCTCCCTCCCTTCCACTAAGGCCCAATAAGGCCCATATACTTACCGGGGGGGGGGGGGTTCCGGTAACCTCCCGGAACTCCGGTATATTCCTGATCTCACCCGGAACCTTTCCGGTGTCCAAATATATCCGTCCAATATATCAATCTTTATGTCTCGACCATTTCGAGACTCCTCGTCATGTCCGTGATCACATCCGGGACTCCGAACAACCTTCGGTACATCAAAATACATAAACTCATAATGAAACTGTCATCGAAACCTTAAGCGTGCGGACCCTACGGTTCGAGAACAATGTAGACATGACCGAGACACGTCTCCAGTCAATAACCAATAGCGGGACCTGGATGCCCATATTGGTTCCTACATATTCTACGAAGATCTTTATCGGTCAAACCGCATAACAACATACGTTGTTCCCTTTGTCATCGGTATGTTACTTGCCCGAGATTCGATCGTCGGTATCCAATACCTAGTTCAATCTCGTTACCGGCAAGTCTCTTTACTCGTTCCGTAATACATCATCTCGCAACTAACTCATTAGTTGAAATGCTTGCAAGGCTTAAGTGATGTGCATTACCGAGAGGGCCCAGAGATACCTCTCCGACATTCGGAGTGACAAATCCTAATCTCGAAATACGCCAACTCAACAAGTACCTTTGGAGACACCTGTAGAGCACCTTTATAATCACCCAGTTACGTTGTGACGTTTGGTAGCACACAAAGTGTTCCTCCGGTAAACGGGAGTTGCATAATCTCATAGTCACAGGAACATGTATAAGTCATGAAGGAAGCAATAGCAACATACTAAAATGATCGGGTGCTATGCTAACGGAATGGGTCATGTCAATCAGATCATTCAACTAATGATGTGACCTTGTTAATCAAATAACAACTCCTTGTTCATGGTTAGGAAACATAACCATCTTTGATTAACAAGCTAGAGGCATACTAGTGACACTCTGTTTGTCTATATATGCACACATGTATTGTGTTTCCGGTTAATACAATTCTAGCATGAATAATAAACATTTATCATGATATGAGGAAATAAATAATAACTTTATTATTGCCTCTAGGGCATATTTCCTTCAGACCGTTCAAAATAAAAAGGTCCCATCTAGTTGTTTGCTGGCTCTCTCTCTTGACTTTTAGTTGGGTAATGTTGATGTCTTGATATGCAGAAAGAGGCTAAGGAATTATTGCCATATACTAAAACAATGGAGAGTTTGAAGCTTCTGAACTGGAAGCTTGAACAAATAGTTTGCCCTGAACACTCTACTCTTGATGTCTTATATTACTGTCGTCTCCACTAATTATGATTCCGGTTTGGTGGTATGGAGTTGATTTACAGAAAATGAGGTTCTTCTCATTGGTGCTTCTCCAGTGGGATCTGGATTACATATCTTCAATTCAGTGCATCTTATCGGTTTGCTGGAGAACTCCTAGTTTTAATTTGAAGGCCTCACCACCTCGGACCTTGTCCATTCAGTGTGGACGGTGTGGGTGCCCCCTCGGTGCAAGTTTTTTGCTTGGCTCGCTCTTCAAGATAGGATTTGGACTTCGGACCGCTTGAGCCGCCGTGGTTGGCCTAATTGCGGTCTATGCCCTCTTTGCAAGCAAACCCAAGAAACCGCGGCTCATTTGCTTTTCCAGTGCCGCTACACCATGCGCATTTGGAATGACGTCCTCCCATGGCTCGGCATGCATCACATCACCACGTCTACCTGGGTGACAAGGGCTTCGGTCAGAGAATGGTGGAATGCTAACCTGCAGATCCGTCTCGGCTCGCCCAAGGCGCTCGCCTCCCTCATGATGCTCATCTCTTGGGAGGTTTGGTCGGAGCGCAATGCTAGAGTCTTCCGCAACTCAGCGGCCCCTTCCATGACCATCATCAGCAAACTCAAGCAGGAGGTATCGCTTTGGGCTTTGGCTGGAGCGAAGCATTTGGGTGTTGTAATGCCGCGAGAGTAGTCCTTTTATTCACCGCTTTGCGGTTTCTGTCTAAAACTTTCTCCCTTAATCAATGAAATGGCAAGTCTTTTGCCTTGTTTCAAAAAAAATTTGATAACTAGCAAAACAGTCTTAACTCTTCTAATGACTAATTTGATCTGGTTTATGGGATCTTCAACTACATATTCTCAAATCTTTAATTACATAATCTCGGTTTTCTGGAACTCCCTAATTTTAATTTCCTTGGCAACTAGCAAAATTACTAATTTGATGATACCTGTCAATTGCGTACTCTTAACTCCAGCTATACATATGCCACACATCATGCATAGTCCATGCATCCTGGATTTTGAAGACACAAAAGTATCTCCTTTGACCCTGTAATAATGGGATAAAACTGTGAACTTTTATTTTCAAGATTGAAGGTTTGAATCACCCTCACCCCACTATAGAAATTAGCTACTATCATTCAGGTTCTGGAATTTATAGCTTTCTATGTTTGCGCCCCTGTGTCTGTCTTACAATCTTGTGCAATTCTTGTGCAAATGTTTTTTGCCTTTGGTTGATACTGTGGCTTGTATGCTTACCTGAAATAATCAGTTAGTGTTTGCTAATTTTTGTGTTTAGTAGTTTTGTAGTTTAACACTGCCTTTGCCGGTCCCAAGCCCGGATGAGAAAATGTGGAGGGAACTGCATCGTTTGCATTAGAACTTGCATGGTCTCCAAATATCTGAAATTGAGTAACAGCGAATGAAGTGAGTAGTTACAGTCCTTACTGGCCTAATCATGTAGTGTGGTATATGATTCAAGCATCCTTTCTATGGTCAGTGTTAGAACTGATTGTCTTGCTGATTCCTTTCTGAAGCTGTACTAGGTCGGTGTTTTTCTTATGATCGAAAAGGAAAGTGAGTGTATAGATTTGCATGAAGGGCCTCGTGTACAACAATTATCCAGAAAGATGTAGTTCAGTTGTTCTGGGTAGAGAATGCTATGGTAACCTCCAGTTTGTTGGACAAGAGATATAGTAGGGTAATGGAAAAGCTTGACTTGCAGTGTAGCAGATGCAAGCAAAAATGGGGATGGTTCATGAGTTAGCTGGTAATTTCAGTTGTACTAAACTACTCCAGTCCTGAGTACTTTACTAGCTGCCCACTCCAGTCCTGAGTTCTGGTGATACTGTTGTTCTTCTGCCCTGCTTCATCGATGTGGTTCTCGTTCGCATATTCTAAGGAAGTCAGAGATGCAGATACATGGTGGTTCATTTCAGAGTAAGGAATACAGGTCCGACGAAACTGAAGCTTCAACCACTGCAAGCCTCAACAGACAAGCTGCATCCCTTCATCGCTCCTGTGTAGACGTTTATGCCCTTGTTCATTTTATTTAGGCACGCCGACAGTAATTTCGTGCAGTAGATGCTACCGCAGCGCTACCTGTTCAGTTGTATATAAATTCCGGACCACGGAGTTTGTCCCGTTTCTTCAGCACAGATGCTTCTTTTAATCTTTGCTGCTAGTAATGTATATTGTTGAATCACATTGGCTTGCTTGTCGAGTGGGTGCTGCTTGTCCACTAATCTAAGCAAGCATGCTGGGCGCTGCTGAGTAGCAATGTTGTATTCAGCATAACCAACCCTTTGGCTGATGCTGCTTGATTGAATGGGTTTCCAAGCTTATTATACTGTTAATTTGTCGATCACCGAGTATTGTCCCGAGCAGTCTTTGATCAGCGTTGCTTGCTAGTGTGAGCAGTCGGGTGTTTTTTTTTTCCTTTCTAATGATCTTGACGGTCAAGCGCAATGCCAGTCGTGCGGCTGATGGGGCAGCTAATCTTGCGCGGGATCAGCTGGCTGAACATTTTTTTTCATACATGGCAAATATTTTTATCAAAACATTTTATATATATATTTCAAAGAAATGAACAAATATTTTCAAAACCAGAATATTAAAGCTCTGTTCGGATCCACTCCGCTCCACGGCTGCAACTCCCGGAGCGGAGGGAGCGGCAGCGTAATCGTACGGAGTGGCTGAGACCCAGCTCCTCGTACGGAGTGGAGTTTTGAAACGGGAGAGGTACCGAACAGGGCTTAAATTTTCTTCCCTTTTCATCTGAGCAAGGAGCAGCCGGTTTTCCGGAGCTGGCACATCAATTGCCGAATCGACCACTGTTTCAGAAAAGATAAAGTTAGTATCGCTGGAAGAATAGTAAAGGCAATACCATCTTGCAATCCAATTGAGCAAGGCATAAAAAAAGGAGAATTGAACATACAAGTGTGTAGTTAAGATATAAGACAAAGTTTGGTGAAACCACAAAGCTATCAAATGTGTATTAATACTTAGTCCAAAAGGGTTGTATAAAATTTGATTACTGGAAGATGGTATGACAGTCTAATAACAATAATATGAACGGAAACTGTGCTCATAAAAATATTAGGACATATAAAAAGGTGAGAAATAGATAACTTACACTCAAAGGACGATCATTTTCTTGTTCCGTGTTGCTTCACATATGTTCCAGGCACATTACATATAAGCTTTTAAAGAAAATCATTAACGATATGCTCTGTAGATAGCTGAGTAGGTAAAAGTTAAGATCTGACTGATTTTAAATTTTGAACTGAACTATGAAATTACACATTGAAGTAGTTTGTGAACTCAAGTTTTTCCTTAAACACAAGTGCAAATCTAGTTGATTCAGTAAATTTCATTTATGGAGTAAAATTTAGCTATATTCCAAACATGCACATTACGGTCTGGAACATACCAACTTTTACTTTTGTTCTGTCGTACAATAATTTGCCAAATAGTAAATCATCTTAATAATCTGTTGTATACTCCCTCTGTCCGAAAATACTTGTTGAAGAAATATATAAAAATGGATGTATCTAGAACAATACGTATAGATACATCCATTTCACCGACAATCATTTTCGGGCGAGGGAGTATACGACAGTAATACACGCGTGTGGGTATATTTGGGTCAGCGTCGTGGGTATTGCTACATTTGCAACAGCACGGCCTAAGAGCATCTCCAGCCTTTCAACCCCCCAGGGCGCCGGAAAAGAGCGGCCTGGGGCGAACCGGCGCCAGATCGGCCCCTGGCGGCGACCTAGCTCCCAGCCACGCCCCCAGGCGCCGCCCCACAAGCCGCGGCAAATTCAAATGTACATTCCCGCTCATCAAAATAGACGCCACAAATCCGGCGATCAAGCAGCCACGGTTCGGCGATCGAATGAAAAGTTCGGCGTACAAAAAAAAGGACGTGCGGGCAGCGCATCAGACGGCGAGGTCGGCCTCCGGCGTCGGCGGAGTCGGCGTGTGCGGGCTTGGCGGGGTCGGAGCTTCTTCTGTTCTGGGCGGCGGCGGCGGCGACGTGGGCGTGGGAGTCGGCGACGCCGTCGATTGCAGCTGGTTCAGGATGAGGCCACGCTTCGCCAAGTACCACGCCTTGACCGCCTCGTCGTTGCTCTGGAGCATGTCCGCCCCGCCCAACAGGAAAGCCAGGTCGGTGTTCCTCTTCTTCGCGGCGACGTTGGTCCGGAGTAGGTCCAGCTTGACGGCGCTGCTCGACATCAACGCCGACCACCGCGCCTCTGTCTTCCCTTCATGCAGGGCGGCCCGGGCCTGTGCATCGGCGAGGCAATGCTTGATGGACTCCTGCACTCGCGCGGTGGCCGCGTCAGCGAGTTTCCCCTTCTTGGCCCCTTTGTTGCCGTCAGGCCGCCCTTCTGACGCGCCCCGCGTCGGCGCGTCTGGCTTGTAGGTCTCCTTGGCCATGTCGAGGGTGCGCCGGACTTCCGCCCACTTCTCGCACTTGTCAATGCGCTTGTAAACGTGGAGGTACTTGAATTCTTGGTCGCTGTTGGTCTGGCGATACATGGCGAACATGCGCACCAGCTGCACGGAGGAACAAACAGTTGGCGGGCGCACACGGCGAAGAGAAGCGGCAGACCGGCGTGCCATACCTGATCCTCAATGCTGGCGCCGCTCTACGAGCGAGCCGTGACCTCCTCGACGATTCCATGCCATTTTTTGCACGCCGCCTGGATGAGCCCCCAACGGTTCGCCATTGCCTTCGCCCCGCGCTGCATGTAGACGCCTTTAAAGTAGGGGTCGACGAGCTTGCGCTCATTGAACTCGGCCTTGATGCGCTCCCAGTATGTCTCGATGCTCTGGTTCGTGCCAGTGGTCGGGTCGAGGCAGACGACTTTCCACGCTTCAGCGAGGCATTCATGCTCCTTGGACGCCTACTTGATGCGCGGCTCGCCGGTCCTGACCGCCCCCTTCTTCTTCTTCTTGCGCCTCTTCACCGGAACAGTCATCGGCTCCTTCTCCTCCTTCCCATCCTCGTCCTCCTCCTCCTGCTCATCCGACCTCCTCGTCGTACTCGAGCTCGCCGTCCATGTCGCCGTCGAGGTCCATCGTCTCATCCTGGGTAGCGAATCCGGGGGACGCGACTACGGCGGCCGAGCCTGCCGTGATGATGTCGTCCATGTCCTCTTCGGTCGCGTCAACGTCGCCGAGGTGCGATGTGGAAGCCTGTGAGAAGAGCAGCGCGCAACAGCGGAGATGGGGCGTCGAGGACGCGTAAGCCGACGACGAGTAGTTGTATGGAGGGTACTGCACGCCGGCGAAGGCGGGCGAGGGCGTGCGCTGGGCCGGGTTCCCATGGGGGAAGGTGATGTTGGGGTTGAACCCATCGTGGGTGTCCCCATCGGAGTAGCCCGGTGACGGCGTGCATCCCCATGGCTGCGGCGACGACGAGATGCTGGACGGAGAGCCAACGCTTTGCTGGCTCCAAGGCGCGTACTGGACGTGGCCGCCGGGTGGATTCATCATCCCCACGCGAGTCACCTCGGCGTCGGCTTGGTCCGCCGCCGCACGCGCCGCGTTGTCACGGGCCTTCTTGGTGATTGACCTATTCCGCCGGTCGGCGGTGACAGCCTCCCGTCGCTGAACTTCCGCCCTCCACTCGGCGTTCGTCATGCCCGATGGCTTGGACGGTGGCGCCCTAAGCTTCCTCTGCTTCGGCTGGGCGACGGAGGCGGTCGCGGTTGTCGCGGCGCGAGGGACCACGTACTTTTTTCGGCGGCATGGCGGCCAAGCCGGACGGCGAGCGGGAGGGAAGAAACGACGAGCGGGAGGAAGATTGGCGGGAGGAATGGAGAGAATGGGAGGGAAGTGGGGGAAAGCGAGAAGAAATGGCGAGCGGGAGGAAGATTGGCGGGAGGAATGGAGAGAATGGGAGGGAAGTGGGGGGAAAGCGGGAAGAAACGGCGGGAAGAGGCTGCCGACTCGCCGACAGAGCGGCCCCACGCCCCTTTTCGCTTGTGCCGGCGCCTTCAGGCGTCCCCTGCGCGCCGTGTTTGGCTTGGGTCCGCCGGCACCAGTTTTGGCCCGAGCAGGCGAAAACCGAGCTACTGGGGCGCGACCGGGCCGATTTTTGGGCGCCGGCGCGGCAAATACGCCTGGGAAGGGCCTGTTGGGGGCGCGGCTGGAGATGCTCTAAACTCTGCCGGGCCGTCTTTGGTGTTCACGGTGTTCTTTCTTGGGCCACAATAGTTGGGATCTTCTGTGCATTTATTTTGGCGGCCGAGGGCGATAAATCGGCAAGCTCCGAGTAGGTATGATTCCTGGGCTAAACGGCCTATGTCTAGCATCCACGTGGATCATATATATACTGTACCAGATTGCAGACTTGGTTGGCGACCCAAACAGAAAAAATCACCGGTTAAATTTTTTTTTGAGACAATCACGCGAAGCTTTATTTATCCTGATAAAATGTTTACAGGGACAAAAACAAGATTACCGGGGTGTCCTAACCAAACATGGCGACCCACCCCTAACTTTAAAGCGAGCGCTGCTATCTCGCGCGCGCGCTGGAACGCGCGATTTCCGACAGGCTGCACTTTGCTTTTTTTAGCAAGTCTGGAATGTCATTTAAGGTAAATCGAGGCCCCACCCATTGAAATCAGGGGGGGGGGGGGGGCGAAGATTAAGAGTTCACGGGAGAGAGAGAGAGTAGGGAAGGTCGAGCAATGTACACGCGCATGTGGGCTGATGCATTAACGTTGGTGGGCCCATCTGTTTTTTGACTTTCGATAGCGTGAGGATACGAGATCGCTCGTTGGAACGCTCGCTCGCGAAGGAGCGTTTCCGCTTTAAAGCATGCTTCGCTAGATTGTGACAAGCAATACCGGTCCGCCTCTTCTGCTCCAGGTTCCCTGTCATTCGCTCGAGCTGCCGTGCGGCACGTCCAAAGAGAGGCGAGCTCTAGTTCCCCATCTGCCCCTGTCTCTGAAGATCTTCAGGACGATTTGTCTATTTATTGAGGACGAGTTGTCTATTTATTCAGATAACACTGAAGCTGCAGATGGTTTTGTCATTGGTGCACAGAATCCAGACCTTCAGTTTGTGCGAGCAGGTGGTGACGCTCTGACTATGACAGTATATGAGGCAGAGGATTTCCTAAACTTCCTGTGGTGTATCTCCCTTAGCAGGTATACACGTCGTATTCTTAGCCCAGAAGTGTCTGATAGTACTGGCATTCAGTTACCCTTGAATTTCTCTTGACTGTCTGTAAATCGGTGGTGAATTCTGTGCTGCGAGTGTACACTGAATCCTTTTTTTAGAAGGGTTTATCTGGAACACCTTTGCTTCAGTTAGCTCTGTGGATCGTTGCACTTCACTTGAGGATTCAGTTGGCATGCTCACGGCCCAAGCCGGTTTAAACTTTACCCAGGAGGTGGCCCCTTTTTCAAATCACTACCTTCCCGCCACTCTTCATGGGTCTCTCGACATAGGGGACTTGCCGGCACAGGTTCACCCTTCACAGATAACCAGGGCGAACTTCATGCGTAACTTCATCTACAGGAAGAGTACACTCGCACTGACATATGCGCCCATAGATGACTCTGAGACACTGCTTGCTTTTGATGTTGGACCCATTGTTGTTTTTCCGGGGATTAAAGTGTGAAGACATTTTTTTATAAACCACAAGTAGCTTGCAAATTCTCAGTTAGTTGCTGGAACTAAGCCACTGAACTTGTTTTCATAAAACAACAAGTTATTTTTCGCCAAATCTTAGTCATTACGTGAGAAACACAGGTTGCTTGAAATGGGTGATTCTAAAAAAAAAGGTTGCTTGAAATGAAGATATGATATCAGTTGCTAGATTTTTAGGTCTTTCATGAGAATTAAAATCTTGAATACAGTAGGTTTTTGTAAAACATAAGTTGCTCGCAAATTCTTAGCCAGCTGCTGGAAGCTAAGTTACCAGGGTTGAAATCGTGAAGACATTTTTTTATATACCACAAGTACTCCCTCCGTTCCACAATACATGACTTCCATTTGTCAAAATATAGATGTATCTAGACATGTTTTAATATATAGATACATTCATTTTTGGAGAAATGGAAGTCAAGTATTCTGGAACGGAGGGAGTAGCTTGCAAATTCTCAGTTAGTTGCTGGAACTAAGCCAATGAACTTGTTTTGGTAAAACAACAAGTTGTTTTTCGCCAAATCTTAGTCATTACGTGACAAACACAGGTTGCTTGAAATGAAGATATGATATCAGTTGCTAGATTTTTAGGTCTTTCATGAGAATTAAATTTTTGAATACAGTTGTTTTTGTTAAAACATAAGTTGCTTGCAAATTCTCAGTTAGTTGCTGGAACTAAGCCAATGAACTTGTTTTGGTAAAACAACAAGTTGTTTTTCGCCAAATCTTAGTCATTACGTGACAAACACAGGTTGCTTGAAATGAAGATATGATATCAGTTGCTAGATTTTTAGGTCTTTCATGAGAATTAAATTTTTGAATACAGTTGTTTTTGTTAAAACATAAGTTGCTTGCAAATTCTGAGTTAGTTGCTAAAACTAAGTCCCTAAACAAGTTGCTTTTGCCAAAATCTTAGCCATTACCTGAGAAACACAAATTGCTTGAAATGAGGATGTCAGTTGCTAGATTTTTTAAGTTTTCACGAGAATTAATTTCGAAGCCATTTTTTTTTGTAAAACACAAGTTGCTTGATAATCCTCAACTAACAACCTTCATTTCTCCTTTTCTTTTTATGTATTTCACAGGGCCCTAGGAACAGGGCATCACCCGCAAGGCTTTTTAAGTTGAACAAGGGGCTGGTTCTTGATCAAATGAAACTCATCAGAGACATAGACTTCGGTGGTTTATTGGATATAGCAGCAACAAGCATGACGGGTGATCTTAGCCAGTGGATCTTGAAGCATTATGAAGCAGAAATATCTCAAATAGTCATACCTGATAGGGGCAAGATCACAGTAGATTCAGCAAGTGTAATGTTTACCTCCTTTCTTTTTCTGGTTTCTGCATTTGAATTTTCAGTTGTCGTTCTGCCTTTGAGTTTTCTGAATCTTTGCTTCTGGACTTAACAAACTAAACCACCTAAATAATTAGTCAACACTCAACCCCTTCTGTTGTTTAACTAAGTAATCTAGCCCTCGCTCTAACTTGGTATTTTTCTTAGTGAAATTATTCTTTTTCAAAGAAAGAACACTAGCCAAATATCTTGAGTTGTGAAGAAACCCCCTCCTAAACCCTTCTGAAAATGCCCAAACAATTCTCGCAATTTTTTTATACCATTACGCAAGCCGAAATGAAACCAAGACCCTCTGGCACATTTTCATTTGAGCCCCTCTTCCTCAAAAACCTTTCTGATCCAAACCCTAGGTTGAACAACATGTACCCTAATGCTTGGTCTGTCATAGCTCAAACTTGGTGAAGATGATCACCCTAGTGACTAACAACACTCACCCAAAAATCAGCCCTAAACCTCACTCCCTCCTCTATCAGCATAGCACAAACACCTTGCTGTCAGAATCTTCCAGAAGAGCCAGCTGGCAGCTCACTCACATTGAAAACCCAACTGCAGCCACACTTAGAGCATGGTTAATAGTATAGCCAGCTGCTGGCTATAAGCCAATGCCATGTCATCTACAGCCCATCTTATAGTCAGCATGTACAATAGTAGATCAAAAGAGTGTACTACTTTTTTATTATGTGGCTCACCTTTCATTCTTACAAAGTGCCTAGGAGCATGTGCTAGAGCTGGCTCTTTACGAAGAGCCCGCTTACCTTCTTTCTCCTCTTCTCTTTCCTACAACTAAGCGGAAATATACTAGTTTATTCCTTATAGCCCACTGACTCAGCTCTATTGTACTTGCTCTTAGCATTTACTCATCCCCCTAGCTACCAGACACGGCTAAATCCAGCCAGGGCCACCCAGGAACCCACTGGCCAGGTGATACGGGTCTGGCAAGCCACAGCGCGCGCTGCACCGCGCCAAGCCACTGGCCACACGACCACCCAACCGTAGCGCGTCCCCGGCTCCTAGAGCCACGCCCCGCTCCTCCCGCACGCGTCCCAGCTCTACCTGACCTCTAGCCCGCGCCACCCTAGCCGGCCCCCTCCGCCGAGCACGCCCGTGGCTCCGGCCAATGTTCGGCCATGACATGCGTGGTGTCGCGACCTGTAGGCCGGCACAGAGGACCTTGGTGGCTTCCCCCTGGCCTTCTGACTCCTGCCCGAGCCCCGACCAAGCTAGCCGTAGGCCAGCGCAAGCCCGGCTGGCCGTCAACACCAATCGTGGCGGCGCCAGGGCCCCCTTCCTCCTCCCGGCCTATAAACAGAGATCCCCGGCCTCCATTTCAGCTCACACCTTCTTTTTTCCCTCTCTTACACCATTGCTGGCTGACGCCCTCGTGCTATCGCACCCTCTGCCCTTCTCCACGGCAAGGTTTTGCCGCCGGCGAGCCTAGCTTGATTCATTCCACACACGGCACCCCGAGCCTAGCCTCCACCACCACTAGTTTCTCCTTGCTCCACTGAGCACGCCCAACCCCGGAGCTAGCTCAATTGAAGCTTCCTTGCCGGAGTTCAATCGTCGTCGTCCGACCGCCTCCGGCGACGCAACAAGTACGAGAAGACTCGCCAGAGAGCCCTCATTCCAGTGGGCCAACACAAGCAAGCCGCCGTCCCCTCTCCTCGCTGGTGAGCCCTCGCCGGAGTTCCCCCGTACGTGCCTCGGTCGGGTTTTAAAAAGAAAACCCGATGGGTGGACCCCACCCTTCAGTGACTCACTTAAGTCCCGAAGCGGTACAGTGATCGCCAACAACCTCTCTGTATCAACGGTAGTTGGCTCTCTCAGATACTCAGGGTCAAACACTGCCACTACGCTTTTGCAAAAACTATACATTGACAGGAGACACGTGGACTCACTCATACGAACATACTCATCCACAAGATCACCAGAATTCTATACGCAAGCATGCGGATAGCCGCAATGCATTTCTAGTAAGAAGAGAAGCCAAGCTTGCCAAGGGCATCCTCTTTGCACTCAAAGTAAGGGTCATATGCTACCACTCCCTCCCAAATACGATTGAACACATGTCTCGCCATATGGAAGCGGCGGCGAAATTTGTGTGGTTTGAAGAGTGCGCTATTCTCAAAGTAATCGGCATAGAGAAGGGTGTGGCCTCTCCTCCTATTGCAGTTCAAGGCCGGAACATGGCCGGGGATTGATCCCCAGAACCGAGCCACTCCTACTGATGTGGTCGTGGACGACCAATGCAGCCGTCACAATGTCTTCATCATCCGATGACGAATCATCCTGAACAAATGAAGTTGTGAAAGAAAAACTCATCCCCCCTACTCATGATACCATGGGAGCAACGCGTGGAACACCTTGCGGTCGTGTTGGAGATGCGTCCGGAAAGAGCGAGTCAATGCAGCGAAGCAAGGCTGGCATTGGTGGGGTGGGCGGCCTGGGGCAATGGAGCACCTGCCGGTAGTTGTTTGGGTCAACGGACGGCGCCGGCGGCCGTAGCCTCTCTCCCACCGCCAACAAGGAACCATGAACGTCGGCAAAAAAACTCAACCGAAATGCAGACGTGGGGCAACTATGACATGGCATGGTTGTGGGGGTGGACGACCTTGATGGAAGGCGACACGGCCAGGAATAGGGCTGGCGGCGGTGACGGCGGAGGCGGAGGGCAGAGGGAAGAGACGGGGAAGAGAAAAGTGGTTGTGTCCCCGACAGGCGGGCCAGGCCAGACTAGGGCGTGCACCTCGCCCATTCGCGCGTGTCCATTCGGCCGCAAACGTGGCCCAACTTTGGGCCGGGAATGGGGTCGGTTGTTGGGCGGCCTGTTCTGTCCTTTTACCCCCAAACGGATGCGGCCGGACCATTTGGGGTCGCGCATTAGAGTTGGCCCGAGGACGGCATAGAGGTAGTAGTTGTGGTCGACGAAGGTTGCGAGGACCGTAATACTCCTCCCTTTGAAAAAGAGGTTGCACTCTGTCAGACGGGAACTCATTTGCGTCCACTGAATTTAAGCCTTCAGGGTCCCGTGGCAACACTATCCTGATAAGAAATACCATCTTGAACAAGTGCAGTTCCAGGCCACCCGGATCACAGCATTTCTTCAGTTTTACTACCATACTTCAACCACTCAGATAAAGGTGAGCTGAAGAAGCACCAGCCATGTACAGCAAGCTCCTGCTCGAGTTCATTTTCTAGGTGGCCATCAACACAATACAAAATAAGCAACGAATATCCATTGCCTAGATCTAACATACAGTGAACTAGCACTTGAGTGAGTTGCATCTGTTTGGTTGTAAACTGATCATCTTTGTTGTTTCCCAGTCAGTAATGCAGCTCCTGTAATAACATGATCAACTGAAGCCTTCATGGTAGCATCAAAGTGAGCAACTGCACCGCATAATTCCACACTCTGGAGTAGCTTGTAAGTGTAAAAGTCTAAACCAAGATGACCAGTATTTCTATTCGACAGCAAACAGATGTTTCCACACTCTGGAGTAGCCTGACCAACCATTGCTCAAGCATAAGGAAACTTATCTGCATGATTAGATGTTTCCACCAAACAGCACGCAGCACCAGTTTGGCTAGTTGTGACCTGTACTAGAAAAATGCCCAAGAAAGACAATTCAGCTGATTGCCCAGGACTTCAATATCGCTCACAGCAAACAAGCAGCAGCATGAGTAAAGAAATTCAGAGCACGGCATCAATCTAGTGCTACATGCATACTTGAAAACACTTCTTCAATCACTTAGTTTCTGCCAAGTAGATTGCCTTTCTTACCTCGCACTTCTGAGAGGATAGTTTAACTTAGTAAAGATGATACACAAACAGTTTTATCAGTTGAACAAATTACAAGCTTCTAATTCATCCTAAAAGTGATAAGAACACAACAATAGTATCCACGAAACTCACACAAATTCATCACACGGACAAGGCAAATAACCATTCAACTTCATTCGCAAGTGGTCTGACATCACTCAACATCACTGGACTCTATCTGGACAGTTCATCTCAACACGACTGAACTCTATACCACAACAAAGACTGGACTCTTATCTAGAGAAATACCAATTGGACAACCCACATCAGTAACCTCTAACTGCCACACTAATTCCCACCGGACAGTTTAACATGTAAGCATCCCGACCACCCTTGCTTCCAGCCCATCAGAGAGAGCTTCGACCGCTGCTTCTCCATCTTCCTTCTCGAAGAAGTAGACAAACGCATACCGAAGAGACGCTCTGGTCCTCGGGTGTCTTGCAATGAACACATGCTTCACCCCACCGAACTGCTCCATCAGCACGCGAACATTGTCTTCTGTGGACTCCAACGGTAACTGATCAATCCTGACCACGAAGCACTCACTCTCTGTACGAGAATAAGAATCGAAGATCAAGACCGTCAGCAAAAAAATGAATAACTGGAAATTGTGGAGCTTATTAGAGAGTTTGATTGGAAAAGGGATTACCTGTCTTGGTATCGCCTGGGTAAACGTCGAGTCCGCGGGCTTCAGCTCCCGCTGCCGCAGCCGCCCTGGCAGCAGCCACGGCCGGTCCTCCCTTTGCAAGAACTTGCTCGCGCGCAGCCGAGGCTGCCTTCGTCGGCGACAGCCCAGGGGCTGAAGGGACACTGGCTGCTGGGATGAAGTTTGGGGGCCTCTCAAGCTTCACGATGCCGGATGTACTTGTCCTTAGAAGCCGGATCTTCGCTATCTCCCTGTCATCGTTCTCCGCATCTCCAAACTTACACCAGGTCTTACGGCGTTCCAGAACCCTTTTGCTAACGCGCACGGTTGCTATCTTGTGCACTCGCGTGGTGGTCACTGTCCGGACCTTGCGATTCCCCACCCAAGAATAGTCTACGTAGCGCTTGAACCCATGTTCGTCAGGTCCGATGACCTGACGCGGTGGAAGCGGCGGGCGATCCAGTTGCTCCACCTTGATGTCCACAATGTCTTCCTCCTCTTCATCATATTGCTCTGCAAGAAAGAATAAAACAAAGAAAATCAAAGAAAACATAGACCACAGATTAATAGTACAGTAGCAGTGAACTAAACATGTTCAGGGTGGAGAATAAACAATTCAATTGAAATCATAAACCATCAGAGTAGAATTGGGCAGGTGAACTAGAACATATATGCGCAGTGACTTAACAATTCAGGAGAAATCATTGACCACAGATTTCAAAGTACAGTTGCTCAGGTGAACTACAACATGTTCAGGGTGGAGAATAAACAATTCAATTGAAATCATAAACCATCAGAGTAGAATTGCGCAGGTGAACTAGAACATATATGCGCAGTGACTTAACAATTCAGGAGAAATCATTGACCACAGATTTCAAAGTATAGTTGCTCAGGTGAACTACAACATGTTCAGGGTGGAGAATAAACAATTCAATTGAAATCATAAACCATCAGAGTAGAATTGCGCAGGTGAACTAGAACATATATGCGCAGTGACTAAACAATTCAGGAGAAATCATTGACCACAGATTTCAAAGTACAGTTGCTCAGGTGAACTACAACATGTTCAGGGTGGAGAATATTGGGATTAAAAAGATAGAGGGAGGTGTGCTTTACCGCAATGCTTCATGGGTGGGGACAGAGATTTCTCCTCTTCCGGGTTTTCATCGCGCTCTGCAATTGAAATCACAGAAGTTCAGAACCAAGAGAAGTTCAAAACGAGAAACTGATGGGAGAACTCGTGAGGAATTCAGTAAAGAACAATGCGTACCCTGCCGCTTCAGTGTAGGGGAGCCTGGGTTCTTCTCCAACTCTGCTGGATTAGATTAAAATTACATAGTATCAAAATCCAGAAGGGTCCCTCACAGACAATCTCGCTCCTCACACAATCACATTATAAGAGCGAAGAGCGGAGATCTGGAACAAGCATACCAGAATGGACGATGTGGGGCAGCACGTCCGCCATCGCAGTCTCGCCGTCCTTGCAGAGGATGCTGTAGGTGACGGCGCGCTCGGAGGAGAGGGGGTCGTTGATGACGCCGCGCTTGGAGGAGAGGGGGTCGTTGATGACGCCGCCCTTGGGGATGAGGTTGTCGTTGATGACGCCGCGCTTGGAGGAGAGGGGGTCGTTGATGCCGCCGCCCTTGGGGATGAGGTCGTCGTTGATGACGCCGCGCTTGGAGGAGAGGGGGTCGTTGATGACGCTGCGCTTGGAGGAGAGGGGGTCGTTGATGACGCCGCGCTCGGAGGAGAGGGGGTCGTTGATGACGCCGCGCTTGGAGAAGAGGGGGTCGTTGATGACGCCACGCTCGGAGGAGAGGGGGTCGTTGATGACGCCGCGCTTGGAGGAGAGGGGGTCGTTGATGACGCCGCGCTCGGAGGAGAGGGGGTCGTTGATGACGCCGCGCTTGGAGGAGAGGGGGTCGTTGATGACGCCGCCCTTGGGGATGAGGTCGTCGAGGCCGGCGCCGCACTTGGGGATGAGGTCGTCGGGGACGGCGCCGCACTTGAGGATGAGGTCGTCGGGGAAGCCGCCGGACTTGAGGATGAGGTCGTCGGGGAAGCCGCCGGACTTGAGGATGAGGTCGTCGGGGACGCCGCCGCACTTGGGGATGAGGTCGTCGGGGACGCCGCCGCACTTGAGGATGAGGTCGTCGGGGAAGCCGCCGGACTTGAGGATGAGGTCGTCGGGGAAGCCGCCGGACTTGGGGATGAGGTCGTCGGGGACGCCGCCGCACTTGGGGATGAGGTTGTCGGGGACGCCGCCGGACTTGTGGAGCGGGGAGTCGGTGAGGGCAGACCCGGCGCGGACGACGTCGGTGAGGACGTCCTCTGGGGCGACGGGCTCGCCGACTTCGGCCTTAGAGCCGACGGGGCCCTTGATGAGAGAGGCGAACTCCATCACCCTCTCCTCTCTGTCCCTTTCCTCTCACTAGTGAAAGACCGCCGAGAAATAAGTGCTCGATGGATCTATTTGTAATTGGGACAAACTTGGAAGCTACGGAAGCCTGCTAATCGCTTGCCGCCCACGAAAACCTTGGCGGGAGCGCCAGTTTCCCCAGAACCTTCCAGACACGGCTGGAGAAGACCGGATTGTTGTGGAGAGCACGGGAAGCTTCCGGAGAGCAAAAGATCTCGTGGAGACTGGGCCAGGAAACCCTTAGAACGAGCCCAGGCCCCGAGGGGGGCGGATTAGCCCACCAAGGCGTAGCCCAGCCACGCAACACAAAAAAAAGCCCAGACACACCATGACAAGTTTTTTTAAAATTTTGCAAAATACGGAATAAATGTGAAAAAATAAATAATCAATTTTGAAAGAAAAAATCATCTATTTGACAAACAGTTAATCAATTTTTAAAAAAGTTCACGAATTTGGAAAAAAATGTTCATCGATTTTTTTAAGTTCATGAATTTGAAAAAATCATCGATATTGGAAAAAAGTTTAAAAATTTGAAAAAAAATCATCAACTTTTTAATATGTTCACCAATTTGGAAAAAGGTTTTTCAATTTCAAAGACAAAATTGCAAAAATTGATAAGGTTCATGCATTTGCAAAAAGAAACAAAAAAAACGCACAAACTGTTCCAAGAAATGAGAAAAAAAATAAAAATCGGTTTGGTAAGCTTCCCAAAACTAGGAGCTTCGCAAACTGGTGAAACAATAAAAGGAGAAGAAGGAAGTTAATAGTCAAAGGTGGTGTGATGTCCAGTGGTTGGCGTGCGCTCTGTGAAGGTTGAGGTTCCAAGTTTGATTCTTCTGTTGCGCACCCTTTTTTGCTCTTTTAACAAGGAATAAAGAAAAGGAAATGGGTCGTCCTAAGTGTGGAGGATGCGTGCGCCGGTTTGCAAAACACATATTAACGGACGCCTGAAGCCCCAAATAGGGAATGCCTACTTCCTATCCCAAGGTGTGGCGACGAACCCTAATCCCTAGGCTTTGATCGATGCCGTGATTAAACGTGGGCATTGGTGGCCCGGCCCGGCCTGAAGCCCGACGTACGTGCCAGGCTCGGGCCTCACTTTCCGGCTTGCAGCCCAGCCCGAAGCCCGATGAAACTTGATATTTAGGTTGTTTATATAGTAATAGGTATATTAGTGTAGTATGTGTCCCTCATAATAGCTATATTATTATTTTTAAATATAGAGAATAGGCATTTTGCCGGGCCAGGACCGGGCTTGGGATTTTGTGGTCGGTCTTTTTTTAAACCCGGCCTGGCCCGAAAATGAAGGGAATATGCCCTAGAGGTAATAATAAAGTTGTTATTTATTTTTCCTTATATCATGATAAATGTTTATTATTCATGCTAGAACTGTATTAACCAAAAACTTAGTACATGTATGAATACATGGACAAACAGAGTGTCCTTAGTATGCCTCTACTTGACTAGCTCGTTAATCAAAGATGGTTAAGTTTCCTGACCATAGACATAGGTTTTCATTTGATGAACGGGATCACATCATTAGAGAATGATGTGATGGACAAGACCCATCCGTTAGCTTAGCATTATGATCGTTTAGTTTTATTGCTATTGCTTTCTTCATGACTTATACATATTCCTCTGACTATGAGATTATGCAACTCCCGAATACCGGAGGAACACCTTGTGTGATATCAAACGTCACATCATAGCCTGACCAACCATTGCTCAAGCATAAGGAAACTTATCTGCATGATTAGAAGTTTCCACCAAACAGCACGCAGCACCAGTTTGGCTAGTTGTGACCTGTACTAGAAAAATGCCCAAGAAAGACAATTCAGCTGATTGCCCAGGACTTCAATATCGCTCACAGCAAACAAGCAGCAGCATGAGTAAAGAAATTCAGAGCACGGCATCAATCTAGTGCTACATGCATACTTGA
This sequence comes from Triticum aestivum, assembly GCF_018294505.1. NCBI lineage: Eukaryota > Viridiplantae > Streptophyta > Magnoliopsida > Poales > Poaceae > Triticum > Triticum aestivum. The sequence goes on from NC_057810.1 coordinate 142,743,383, forward strand.
AAACACTTCTTCAATCACTTAGTTTCTGCCAAGTAGATTGCCTTTCTTACCTGGCACTTCTGATAGGATAGTTTAACTTAGTAAAGATGATACACAAACAGTTTTATCAGTTGAACAAATTACAAGCTTCTAATTCATCCTAAAAGTGATAAGAACACAACAATAGTATCCACGAAACTCACACAAATTCATCACACGGACAAGGCAAATAACCATTCAACTTCATTCGCAAGTGGTCTGACATCACTCAACATCATTGGACTCTATCTGGACAGTTCATCTCAACACGACTGAACTCTATACCACAACAAAGACTGGACTCTTATCTAGAGAAATACCAATTGAACAACCCACATCAGTAACCTCTAACTGCCACACTAATTCCCACCGGACAGTTTAACATGTAAGCATCCCGACCACCCTTGCTTCCAGCCCATCAGAGAGAGCTTCGACCGCTGCTTCTCCATCTTCCTTCTCGAAGAAGTAGACGAACGCATACCGAAGAGACGCTCTGGTCCTCGGGTGTCTTGCAATGAACACATGCTTCACCCCACCGAACTGCTCCATCAGCACGCGAACATTGTCTTCTGTGGACTCCAACGGTAACTGATCAATCCTGACCACGAAGCACTCACTCTCTGTACGAGAATAAGAATCGAAGATCAAGACCGTCAGCAAAAAAATGAATAACTGGAAATTGTGGAGCTTATTAGAGAGTTTGATTGGAAAAGGGATTACCTGTCTTGGTATCGCCTGGGTAAACGTCGAGTCCGCGGGCTTCAGCTCCCGCTGCCGCAGCCGCCCTGGCAGCAGCCACGGCCGGTCCTCCCTTTGCAAGAACTTGTTCGCGTGCAGCCGAGGCTGCCTTCGTCGGCGACAGCCTAGGGGCTGAAGGGACACTGGCTGATGGGATGAAGTTTGGGGGCCTCTCAAGCTTCACGATGCCGGATGTACTTGTCCTTAGAAGCCGGATCTTCGCTATCTCCCTGTCATCGTTCTCCGCATCTCCAAACTTACACCAGGTCTTACGGCGTTCCAGAACCCTTTTGCTAACGCGCACGGTTGCTATCTTGTGCACTCGCGTGGTGGTCACTGTCCGGACCTTGCGATTCCCCACCCAAGAATAGTCTACGTAGCGCTTGAACCCATGTTCGTCAGGTCCGATGACCTGACGCGGTGGAAGCGGCGGGCGATCCAGTTGCTCCACCTTGATGTCCACAATGTCTTCCTCCTCTTCATCATATTGCTCTGCAAGAAAGAATAAAACAAAGAAAATCAAAGAAAACATAGACCACAGATTAATAGTACAGTAGCAGTGAACTAAACATGTTCAGGGTGGAGAATAAACAATTCAATTGAAATCATAAACCATCAGAGTAGAATTGCGCAGGTGAACTAGAACATATATGCGCAGTGACTTAACAATTCAGGAGAAATCATTGACCATAGATTTCAAAGTACAGTTGCTCAGGTGAACTACAACATGTTCAGGGTGGAGAATAAACAATTCAATTGAAATCATAAACCATCAGAGTAGAATTGCGCAGGTGAACTAGAACATATATGCGCAGTGACTTAACAATTCAGGAGAAATCATTGACCACAGATTTCAAAGTACAGTTGCTCAGGTGAACTACAACATGTTCAGGGTGGAGAATATTGGGATTGAAAAGATAGAGGGAGGTGTGCTTTACCGCAACGCTTCATGGGTGGGGACAGAGATTTCTCCTCTTCCGGGTTTTCATCGCGCTCTGCAATTGAAATCACAGAAGTTCAGAACCAAGAGAAGTTCAAAACGAGAAACTGATGGGAGAACTCGTGAGGAATTCAGTAAAGAACAATGCGTACCCTGCCGCTTCAGTGTAGGGGAGCCTGGGTTCTTCTCCAACTCTGCTGGATTAGATTAAAATTACATAGTATCAAAATCCAGAAGGGTCCCTCACAGACAATCTCGCTCCTCACACAATCACATTATAAGAGCGAAGAGCGGAGATCTGGAACAAGCATACCAGAATGGACGATGTGGGGCAGCACGTCCGCCATCGCAGTCTCGCCGTCCTTGCAGAGGATGCTGTAGGTGACGGCGCGCTCGGAGGAGAGGGGGTCGTTGATGATGCCGCGCTTGGAGGAGAGGGGGTCGTTGATGACGCCGCCCTTGGGGATGAGGTTGTCGTTGATGACGCTGCCCTTGGAGGAGAGGGGGTCGTTGATGCCGCCGCCCTTGGGATGAGGTCGTCGTTGATGACGCCGCGCTTGGAGGAGAGGGGGTCGTTGATGACGCTGCGCTTGGAGGAGAGGGGGTCGTTGATGACGCCGCGCTCGGAGGAGAGGGGGTCGTTGAGGAGAGGGGGTCGTTGATGACGCCGCGCTCGGAGGAGAGGGGGTCGTTGATGACGCCGCGCTTGGAGGAGAGGGGGTCGTTGATGACGCCGCGCTTGGAGGAGAGGGGGTCATTGATGACGCCGCGCTTGGAGGAGAGGGGGTCGTTGATGACGCCGCCCTTGGGGATGAGGTCGTCGAGGCCGGCGCCGCACTTGGGGATGAGGTCGTCGGGGACGGCGCCGCACTTGGGGATGAGGTCGTCGGGGAAGCCGCCGGACTTGAGGATGAGGTCGTCGGGGACACCGCCGCACTTGGGGATGAGGTCGTCGGGGACGCCGCCGCACTTGAGGATGAGGTCGTCGGGGAAACCGCCGGACTTGAGGATGAGGTCGTCGGGGAAGCCGCCGGACTTGGGGATGAGGTCGTCGGGGACGCCGCCGCACTTGGGGATGAGGTTGTTGGGGACACCGCCGGACTTGTGGAGCGGGGAGTCGGTGAGGGCAGACCCGGCGCGGACGACGTCGGTGAGGACGTCCTCTGGGGCGATGGGCTCGCCGGCTTCGGCCTTAGAGCCGACGGGGCCCTTGATGAGAGAGGCAAACTCCATCACCCTCTCCTCTCTGTCCCTTTCCTCTCACTAGTGAAAGACCGCCGAGAAATAAGTGCTCGATGGATCTATTTGTAATTGGGACAAACTTGGAAGCTACGGAAGCCTGCTAATCGCTTGCCGCCCACGGAAACCTTGGCGGGAGCACCAGTTTCCCCAGAACCTTCCAGACACGGCTGGAGAACACCGGATTATTGTGGAGAGCACGGGAAGCTTCTGGAGAGCAAAAGATCTCGTGGAGACTGGGCCAGGAAACCCTTAGAACGAGCCCAGGCCCCGAGGGGGGCGGATTAGCCCACCAAGGCGTAGCCCAGCCACGCAACACGAAAAAAAGCCCAGACACACCATGACAAGTTTTTTTAAAAATTTGCAAAATACGGAATAAATGTGAAAAAATAAATATCAATTTTGAAAGAAAAAATCATCTATTTGACAAACAGTTAATCAATTTTTAAAAAAGTTCACGAATTTGGAAAAAAATGTTCATCGATTTTTTTAAGTTCATGAATTTGAAAAAATCATCGATATTGGAAAAAAGTTTAAAAATTTGAAAAAAATCATCAACTTTTTAATATGTTCACCAATTTGGAAAAAGGTTTTTCAATTTCAAAGACAAAATTGCAAAAATTGATAAGGTTCATGCATTTGCAAAAAGAAACAAAAAAAACGCACAAACTGTTCCAAGAAATGAGAAAAAAAATAAAAATCGGTTTGGTAAGCTTCCCAAAACTAGGAGCGTCGCAAACTGGAGAAACAATAAAAGGAGAAGAAGGAAGTTAATAGTCAAAGGTGGTGTGATGTCCAGTGGTTGGCTTGCCCTCTGTGAAGGTTGAGGTTCCAAGTTTGATTCTTCTGTTGCGCACCCTAATTTGCTCTTTTAACATGGAATAAAGAAAAGGAAATGGGTCGTCCTAAGTGTGGAGGATGCGTGCGCCGGTTTGCAAAACACATATTAACGGGCGCCTGAAGCCCCAAATAGGGAATGCCTACTTCCTATCCCAAGGTGTGGCGACGAACCCTAATCCCTAGGCTTTGATCGATGCCGTGATTAAACGTGGGCATTGGTGGCCCGGCCCGGCCTGAAGCCCGACGTACGTGCCAGGCTCGGGCCTCACTTTCCGGCTTGCAGCCCAGCCCGAAGCCCGATGAAACTTGATATTTAGGTTGTTTATATAGTAATAGGTATATTAGTGTAGTATGTGTCCCTCATAATAGCTATATTATTATTTTTAAATATAGAGAATAGGCATTTTGCCGGGCCAGGACCGGGCTTGGGATTTTGTGGTCGGTCTTTTTTTAAACCCGGCCTGGCCCGAAAATGAAGGGAATATGCCCTAGAGGCAATAATAAAGTTGTTATTTATATTTCCTTATATCATGATAAATGTTTATTATTCATGCTAGAACTGTATTAACCAGAAACTTAGTACATGTATGAATACATGGACAAACAGAGTGTCCTTAGTATGCCTCTACTTGACTAGCTCGTTAATCAAAGATGGTTAAGTTTCCTGACCATAGACATGTGTTTTCATTTGATGAACGGGATCACATCATTAGAGAATGATGTGATAGACAAGACCCATCCGTTAGCTTAGCATTATGATCGTTTAGTTTTATTGCTATTGCTTTCTTCATGACTTATACATATTCCTCTGACTATGAGATTATGCAACTCCCGAATACCGGAGGAACACCTTGTGTGATATCAAACGTCACATCATAGCCTGACCAACCATTGCTCAAGCATAAGGAAACTTATCTGCATGATTTGAAGTTTCCACCAAACAGCACGCACCACCAGTTTGGCTAGTTGTGACCTGTACTAGAAAAATGCCCAAGAAAGACAATTCAGCTGATTGCCCAGGACTTCAATATCGCTCACAGCAAACAAGCAGCAGCATGAGTAAAGAAATTCAGAGCACGGCATCAATCTAGTGCTACATGCATACTTGAAAACACTTCTTCAATCACTTAGTTTCTGCCAAGTAGATTGCCTTTCTTACCTGGCACTTCTGATAGGATAGTTTAACTTAGTAAAGATGATACACAAACAGTTTTATCAGTTGAACAAATTACAAGCTTCTAATTCATCCTAAAAGTGATAAGAACACAACAATAGTATCCACGAAACTCACACAAATTCATCACACGGACAAGGCAAATAACCATTCAACTTCATTCGCAAGTGGTCTGACATCACTCAACATCACTGGACTCTATCTGGACAGTTCATCTCAACACGACTGAACTCTATACCACAACAAAGACTGGACTCTTATCTAGAGAAATACCAATTGGACAACCCACATCAGTAACCTCTAACTGCCACACTAATTCCCACCGGACAGTTTAACATGTAAGCATCCCGACCACCCTTGCTTCCAGCCCATCAGAGAGAGCTTCGACCGCTGCTTCTCCATCTTCCTTCTCGAAGAAGTAGACGAACGCATACCGAAGAGACGCTCTGGTCCTCGGGTGTCTTGCAATGAACACATGCTTCACCCCACCGAACTGCTCCATCAGCACGCGAACATTGTCTTCTGTGGACTCCAACGGTAACTGATCAATCCTGACCACGAAGCACTCACTCTCTGTACGAGAATAAGAATCGAAGATCAAGACCGTCAGCAAAAAAATGAATTACTGGAAATTGTGGAGCTTATTAGAGAGTTTGATTGGAAAAGGGATTACCTGTCTTGGTATCGCCTGGGTAAACGTCGAGTCCGCGGGCTTCAGCTCCCGCTGCCGCAGCCGCCCTGGCAGCAGCCACGGCCGGTCCTCCCTTTGCAAGAACTTGTTCGCGTGCAGCCGAGGCTGCCTTCGTCGGCGACAGCCTAGGGGCTGAAGGGACACTGGCTGATGGGATGAAGTTTGGGGGCCTCTCAAGCTTCACGATGCCGGATGTACTTGTCCTTAGAAGCCGGATCTTCGCTATCTCCCTGTCATCGTTCTCCGCATCTCCAAACTTACACCAGGTCTTACGGCGTTCCAGAACCCTTTTGCTAACGCGCACGGTTGCTATCTTGTGCACTCGCGTGGTGGTCACTGTCCGGACCTTGCGATTCCCCACCCAAGAATAGTCTACGTAGCGCTTGAACCCATGTTCGTCAGGTCCGATGACCTGACGCGGTGGAAGCGGCGGGCGATCCAGTTGCTCCACCTTGATGTCCACAATGTCTTCCTCCTCTTCATCATATTGCTCTGCAAGAAAGAATAAAACAAAGAAAATCAAAGAAAACATAGACCACAGATTAATAGTACAGTAGCAGTGAACTAAACATGTTCAGGGTGGAGAATAAACAATTCAATTGAAATCATAAACCATCAGAGTAGAATTGCGCAGGTGAACTAGAACATATATGCGCAGTGACTTAACAATTCAGGAGAAATCATTGACCATAGATTTCAAAGTACAGTTGCTCAGGTGAACTACAACATGTTCAGGGTGGAGAATAAACAATTCAATTGAAATCATAAACCATCAGAGTAGAATTGCGCAGGTGAACTAGAACATATATGCGCAGTGACTTAACAATTCAGGAGAAATCATTGACCACAGATTTCAAAGTACAGTTGCTCAGGTGAACTACAACATGTTCAGGGTGGAGAATAAACAATTCAATTGAAATCATAAACCATCAGAGTAGAATTGCGCAGGTGAACTAGAACATATATGCGCAGTGACTAAACAATTCAGGAGAAATCATTGACCACAGATTTCAAAGTACAGTTGCTCAGGTGAACTACAACATGTTCAGGGTGGAGAATATATGGATTGAAAAGATAGAGGGAGGTGTGCTTTACCGCAACGCTTCATGGGTGGGGACAGAGATTTCTCCTCTTCCGGGTTTTCATCGCGCTCTGCAATTGAAATCACAGAAGTTTAGAACCAAGAGAAGTTCAAAACGAGAAACTGATAGGAGAACTCGTGAGGAATTCAGTAAAGAACAATGCGTACCCTGCCGCTTCAGTGTAGGGGAGCCTGGGTTCTTCTCCAACTCTAATGGATTCGATTAAAATTACATAGTATCAAAATCCAGAAGGGTCCCTCACAGACAATCTCGCTCCTCACACAATCACATTATAAGAGCGAAGAGCGGAGATCTGGAACAAGCATACCAGAATGGACAATGTGGGGCAGCACGTTCGCCATCGCAGTCTCGCTGTCCTTGCAGAGGATGCTGTAGGTGACGGCGCGCTCGGAGGAGAGGGGGTCGTTGATGACGCCGCGCTTGGAGGAGAGGGGGTCGTTGATGACGCCGCCCTTGGGGATGAGGTTGTCGTTGATGACGCCGCGCTTGGAGGAGAGGGGGTCGTTGATGCCGCCGCCCTTGGGGATGAGGTCGTCGTTGATGACGCCGCGCTTGGAGGAGAGGGGGTCGTTGATGACGCTGCGCTTGGAGGACAGGGGGTTGTTGATGACGCCGCGCTCGAAGGAGAGGGGGTCGTTGATAACGCCGCGCTTGGAGGAGAGGGGGTCGTTGATGACGCCGCGCTCGGTGGAGAGGGGGTCGTTGATGACGCCGCGCTTGGAGGAGAGGGGGTCGTTGATGACGCCACGCTCGGAGGAGAGGGGGTCGTTGATGACGCCGCGCTTGGAGGAGAGGGGGTCGTTGATGACGCCGCCCTTGGGGATGAGGTCGTCGAGGCCGGGGCCGCACTTGGGGATGAGGTCGTCGGGGACGGCGCCGCACTTGAGGATGAGGTCGTCGGGGAAGCCGCCGGACTTGAGGATGAGGTCGTCGGGGAAGCCGCCGGACTTGAGGATGAGGTCGTCGGGGACGCCGCCGCACTTGGGGATGAGGTCGTCGGGGACGCCGCCGCACTTGAGGATGAGGTCGTCGGGGAAGCCGCCGGACTTGAGGATGAGGTCGTCGGGGAAGCCGCCGGACTTGGGGATGAGGTCGTCGGGGACGCCGCCGCACTTGGGGATGAGGTTGTCGGGGACGCCGCCGGACTTGTGGAGCAGGGAGTCGGTGAGGGCAGACCCGACGCGGACGACGTCGGTGAGGACGTCCTCTGGGGCGACGGGCTCGCCGGCTTCGGCCTTAGAGCCGACGGGGCCCTTGATGAGAGAGGCGAACTCCATCACCCTCTCCTTTCTGTCCCTTTCCTCTCACTAGTGAAAGACCGCCGAGAAATAAGTGCTCGATGGATCTATTTGTAATTGGGACAAACTTGGAAGCTACGGAAGCCTGCTAATCGCTTGCCGCCCACGAAAACCTTGGCGGGAGCGCCAGTTTCCCCAGAACCTTCCAGACATGGCTGGAGAAGACCGGATTGTTGTGGAGAGCACGGGAAGCTTCCGGAGAGCAAAAGATCTCGTGGAGACTGGGCCAGGAAACCCTTAGAACGAGCCCAGGCCCCGAGGGGGGCGGATTAGCCCACCAAGGCGTAGCCCAGCCACGCAACACGAAAAAAAGCCCAGACACACCATGACAAGTTTTTTAAATTTTTTGCAAAATATGGAATAAATGTGAAAAAATAAATAATCAATTTTGAAAGAAAAAATCATCTATTTGACAAACAGTTAATCAATTTTTAAAAAAGTTCACGAATTTGGAAAAAAATGTTCATCGATTTTTTTAAGTTCATGAATTTGAAAAAATCATCGATATTGGAAAAAAGTTTAAAAATATGAAAAAAAATCATCAACTTTTTAATATGTTCACCAATTTGGAAAAAGGTTTTTCAATTTCAAAGACAAAATTGCAAAAATTGATAAGGTTCATGCATTTGCAAAAAGAAACAAAAAAACGCACAAACTGTTCCAAGAAATGAGAAAAAAAATAAAAATCGATTTGGTAAGCTTCCCAAAACTAGGAGCTTCGCAAACTGGAGAAACAATAAAAGGAGAAGAAGGAAGTTAATAGTTAAAGGTGGTGTGATGTCCAGTGGTTGGCGTGCGCTCTGTGAAGGTTGAGGTTCCAAGTTTGATTCTTCTGTTGCGCACCCTTTTTTGCTCTTTTATCAAGGAATAAAGAAAAGGAAATGGGTCGTCCTAAGTGTGGAGGATGCGTGCGCCAGTTTGCAAAACACATATTAACGGGCGCCTGAAGCCCCAAATAGGGAATGCCTACTTCCTATCCCAAGGTGTGGCGATGAACCCTAATCCCTAGGCTTTGGTCGATGCCGTGATTAAACGTGGGCATTGGTGGCCCGGCCCGGCCTAAAGCCCGACGTACGTGCCAGGCTCGGGCCTCACTTTCCGGCTTGCAGCCCAGCCCGAAGCCCGATGAAACTTGATATTTAGGTTGTTTATATAGTAATAGGTATATTAGTGTAGTATGTGTCCCTCATAATAGCTATATCATTATTTTTAAATATAGAGAATAGGCATTTTGCCGGGCCAGGACCGGGCTTGGGATTTTGTGGTCGGTCTTTTTTTAAACCAGGCCTGGCCCGAAAATGAAGGGAATATGCCCTAGAGGCAATAATAAAGTTGTTATTTATATTTCCTTATATCATGATAAATGTTTATTATTCATGCTAGAACTGTATTAACCAGAAACTTAGTACATGTATGAATACATGGACAAACAGAGTGTCCTTAGTATGCCTCTACTTGACTAGCTCGTTAATCAAAGATGGTTAAGTTTCCTGACCATAGACATGTGTTTTCATTTGATGAACGGGATCGCATCATTAGAGAATGATGTGATGGACAAGACCCATCCGTTAGCTTAGCATTATGATCGTTTAGTTTTATTGCTATTGCTTTCTTCATGACTTATACATATTCCTCTAACTATGAGATTATGCAACTCCCGAATACCAGAGGAACACCTTGTGTGATATCGAACGTCACATCATAGCCTGACCAACCATTGCTCAAGCATAAGGAAACTTATCTGCATGATTAGATGTTTCCACCAAACAGCACGCAGCACCAGTTTGGCTAGTTGTGACCTGTACTAGAAAAATGCCCAAGAAAGACAATTCAGCTGATTGCCCAGGACTTCAATATCGCTCACAGCAAACAAGCAGCAGCATGAGTAAAGAAATTCAGAGCACGGCATCAATCTAGTGCTACATGCATACTTGAAAACACTTCTTCAATCACTTAGTTTCTGCCAAGTAGATTGCCTTTCTTACTTGGCACTTCTGAGAGGATAGTTTAACTTAGTAAAGATGATACACAAACAGTTTTATCAGTTGAACAAATTACAAGCTTCTAATTCATCCTAAAAGTGATAAGAACACAACAATAGTATCCACGAAACTCACACAAATTCATCACACGGACAAGGCAAATAACCATTCAACTTCATTCGCAAGTGGTCTGACATCACTCAACATCACTGGACTCTATCTGGACAGTTCATCTCAACACGACTGAACTCTATACCACAACAAAGACTGGACTCTTATCTAGAGAAATACCAATTGGACAACCCACATCAGTAACCTCTAACTGCCACACTAATTCCCACCGGACAGTTTAACATGTAAGCATCCCGACCACCCTTGCTTCCAGCCCATCAGAGAGAGCTTCGACCGCTGCTTCTCCATCTTCCTTCTCAAAGAAGAAGACGAACGCATACCGAAGAGACACACTGGTCCTCGGGTGTCTTGCAATGAACACATGCTTCACCCCACCGAACTGCTCCATCAGCACACGAACATTGTCTTCTGTGGACTCCAACGGTAACTGATCAATCCTGACCACGAAGCACTCACTCTCTGTACGAGAATAAGAATCGAAGATCAAGACCGTCAGCAAAAAAATGAATAACTGGAAATTGTGGAGCTTATTAGAGAGTTTGATTGGAGAAGGATTACCTGTCTTGGTATCGCCTGGGTAAACGTCGAGTCCGCGGGCTTCAGCTCCCGCTGCCGCAGCCGCCCTGGCAGCAGCCACGGCCGGTCCTCCCTTTGCAAGAACTTGCTCGCGCGCAGCCGAGGCTGCCTTCGTCGGCGACAGCCCAGGGGCTGAAGGGACACTGGCTGCTGGGATGAAGTTTGGGGGCCTCTCAAGCTTCACGATGCCGGATGTACTTGTCCTTAGAAGCCGGATCTTCGCTATCTCCCTGTCATCGTTCTCCGCATCTCCAAACTTACACCAGGTCTTACGGCGTTCCAGAACCCTTTTGCTAACGCGCACGGTTGCTATCTTGTGCACTCGCGTGGTGGTCACTGTCCGGACCTTGCGATTCCCCACCCAAGAATAGTCTATGTAGCGCTTGAACCCATGTTCGTCAGGTCCGATGACCTGACGCGGTGGAAGCGGCGGGCGATCCAGTTTCTCCACCTTGATGTCCACAATGTCTTCCTCCTCTTCATCATATTGCTCTGCAAGAAAGAATAAAACAAAGAAAATCAAAGAAAACATAGACCACAGATTAATAGTACAGTAGCAGTGAACTAAACATGTTCAGGGTGGAGAATAAACAATTCAATTGAAATCATAAACCATCAGAGTAGAATTGGGCAGGTGAACTAGAACATATATGCGCAGTGACTTAACAATTCAGGAGAAATCATTGACCACAGATTTCAAAGTACAGTTGCTCAGGTGAACTACAACATGTTCAGGGTGGAGAATAAACAATTCAATTGAAATCATAAACCATCAGAGTAGAATTGCGTAGGTGAACTAGAACATATATGCGCAGTGACTTAACAATTCAGGAGAAATCATTGACCACAGATTTCAAAGTACATTTGCTTAGGTGAACTACAACATGTTCAGGGTGGAGAATAAACAATTCAATTGAAATCATAAACCATCAGAGTAGAATTGCGCAGGTGAACTAGAACATATATGCGCAGTGACTAAACAATTCAGGAGAAATCATTGACCACAGATTTCAAAGTACAGTTGCTCAGGTGAACTACAACATGTTCAGGGTGGAGAATATTGGGATTGAAAAGATAGAGGGAGGTGTGCTTTACCGCAACGCTTCATGGGTGGGGACAGAGATTTCTCCTCTTCCGGGTTTTCATCGCGCTCTGCAATTGAAATCACAGAAGTTCAGAACCAAGAGAAGTTCAAAACGAGAAACTGATGGGAGAACTCGTGAGGAATTCAGTAAAGAACAATGCATACCCTGCCGCTTCAGTGTAGGGGAGCCTGGGTTCTTCTCCAACTCTGCTGGATTCGATTAAAATTACATAGTATCAAAATCCAGAAGGGTCCCTCACAGACAATCTCGCTCCTCACACAATCACATTATAAGAGCGAAGAGCGGAGATCTAGAACAAGCATACCAGAATGGACGATGTGGGGCAGCACGTTCGCCATCGCAGTCTCGCCGTCCTTGCAGAGGATGCTGTAGGTGACGGCGCGCTCGGAGGAGAGGGGGTCGTTGATGACGCCGCGCTTGGAGGAGAGGGGGTCGTTGATGACGCCGCCCTTGGGGATGAGGTTGTCGTTGATGACGCCGCGCTTGGAGGAGAGGGGGTCGTTGATGCCGCCACCCTTGGGGATGAGGTCGTCGTTGATGACGCCGCGCTTGGAGGAGAGGGGGTCATTGATGACGCTGCGCTTGGAGGAGAGGGGGTCGTTGATGATGCCGCGCTCGGAGGAGAGGGGGTCGTTGATGACGCCGCGCTTGGAGGAGAGGGGGTCGTTGATGACGCCGCGCTCGGAGGAGAGGGGGTCGTTGATGACGCCGCGCTCGGAGGAGTGGGGGTCGTTGATGACGCCGCGCTCGGAGGAGAGGGGGTCGTTGATGACGCCGCGCTCGGAGGAGAGGGGGTCGTTGATGACGCCGCCCTTGGGGATGAGGTGGTCGGGGACGGCGCCGCACTTGAGGATGAGGTCGTCGGGGAAGCCGCCGGACTTGAGGATGAGGTCGTCGGGGAAGCCGCCGGACTTGAGGATGAGGTCGTCGGGGACACCGCCGCACTTGGGGATGAGGTCGTCGGGGACGCCGCCGCACTTGAGGATGAGGTCGTCGGGGAAGCCGCCGGACTTGAGGATGAGGTCGTCGGGGAAGCCGCCGGACTTGGGGATGAGGTCGTCGGGGACGCCGACGCACTTGGGGATGAGGTTGTCGGGGACGCCGCCGGACTTGTGGAGCGGGGAGTCGGTGAGGGCAGACCCGACGCGGACGACGTCGGTGAGGACGTCCTCTGGGGCGACGGGCTCGCCGGCTTCGGCCTTAGAGCCGACGGGGCCCTTGATGAGAGAGGCGAACTCCATCACCCTCTCCTCTCTGTCCCTTTCCTCTCACTAGTGAAAGACCGCCGAGAAATAAGTGCTCGATGGATCTATTTGTAATTGGGACAAACTTGGAAGCTACGGAAGCCTGCTAATCGCTTGCCGCCCATGAAAACCTTGGCGGGAGCGCCAGTTTCCCCAGAACCTTCCAGACACGGCTGGAGAAGACCGGATTGTTGTGGAGAGCACGGGAAGCTTCCGGAGAGCAAAAGATCTCGTGGAGACTAGGTCAGGAAACCCTTAGAACGAGCCCAGGCCCCGAGGGGGGCGGATTAGCCCACCAAGGCGTAGCCCAGCCACGCAACACGAAAAAAAGCCCAGACACACCATGACAAGTTTTTTAAAAAATTTGCAAAATACGGAATAAATGTGAAAAAATAAATATCAATTTTGAAAGAAAAAATCATCTATTTGACAAATAGTTAATCAATTTTTAAAAAAGTTCACGAATTTGGAAAAAAATGTTCATCGATTTTTTTAAGTTCATGAATTTGAAAAAATCATCGATATTGGAAAAAAGTTTAAAAATTTGAAAAAAAATCATCAACTTTTTAATATGTTCACCAATTTGGAAAAAGGTTTTTCAATTTCAAAGACAAAATTGCAAAAATTGATAAGGTTCATGCATTTGCAAAAAGAAACAAAAAAAACGCACAAACTGTTCCAAGAAATGAGAAAAAAAAATAAAAATCGGTTTGGTAAGCTTCCCAAAACTAGGAGCTTCGCAAACTGGAGAAACAATAAAAGGAGAAGAAGGAAGTTAATAGTCAAAGGTGGTGTGATGTCCAGTGGTTGGCGTGCGCTCTGTGAAGGTTGAGGTTCCAAGTTTGATTCTTCTGTTGCGCACCCTTTTTTGCTCTTTTAACAAGGAATAAAGAAAAGGAAATGGGTCGTCCTAAGTGTGGAGGATGCGTGCGCCGGTTTGCAAAACACATATTAACGGGCGCCTGAAGCCCCAAATAGGGAATGCCTACTTCCTATCCCAAGGTGTGGCGACGAACCCTAATCCCTAGGCTTTGGTCGATGCCGTGATTAAATGTGGGCATTGGTGGCCCGGCCCGGCCTGAAGCCCGACGTACGTGCCAGGCTCGGGCCTCACTTTCCGGCTTGCAGCCCAGCCCGAAGCCCGATGAAACTTGATATTTAGGTTGTTTATATAGTAATAGGTATATTAGTGTAGTATGTGTCCCTCATAATAGCTATATTATTATTTTTAAATATAGAGAATAGGCATTTTGCCGGGCCAGGACCGGGCTTGGGATTTTGTGGTTGGTCTTTTTTTAAACCCGGCCTGGCCGAAAATGAAGGGAATATGCCCTAGAGGCAATAATAAAGTTGTTATTTATATTTCCTTATATCATGATAAATGTTTATTATTCATGCTAGAACTGTATTAACCAGAAACTTAGTACATGTATGAATACATGGACAAACAGAGTGTCCTTAGTATGCCTCTACTTGACTAGCTCGTTAATCAAAGATGGTTAAGTTTCCTGACCATAGACATGTGTTTTCATTTGATGAATGGGATCACATCATTAGAGAATGATGTGATGGACAAGACCCATCCGTTAGCTTAGCATTATGATCGTTTAGTTTTATTGCTATTGCTTTCTTCATGACTTATACATATTCCTCTGACTATGAGATTATGCAACTCCCGAATACCGGAGGAACACCTTGTGTGATATCAAACGTCACAAAATAACTGGGTGATTATTGTCGGTGTCAAAACCGGCAGATCTCGGGTAGGGGGTCCCGAACTGTGCGTCTAAGGCGGATGGTAATAGGAGGCGGGGGACACGATGTTTACCCAGGTTCGGGCCCTCTCGATGGAGGTAATACCCTACTTCCTGCTTGATTGATCTTGATGATATGAGTATTACAAGAGTTGATCTACCACGAGATCGTAGAGGCTAAACCCTAGAAGCTAGCCTATGGTATGATTGTTGTGGTCCTACGGACTAAACCCTCCGGCTTATATAGACACCGGAGGGTGCTAGGGTTACACAGAGTCGGTTACAAGGGAGGAGATCTACATATCCGTATTGCCAAGCTTGCCTTCCACGCCAAGGAGAGTCCCATCCGGACACGGGACGAAGTCTTCAATCTTGTATCTTCATAGTCCAACAGTCCGGCTAAAGTATATAGTCCGGCCGTCCGAGGACCCCCTAATCCAGGACTCCCTCAGTAGCCCCTGAACCAGGCTTCAATGACGATGAGTCCGGCGCACAGATTTGTCTTCGGCATTGCAAGGCGGGTGCTTCCTCCGAATACTCCATAGAAGATTTTTGAACACAAGGATAGTGCCCGGCTCTGCAAAACAAGTTCCACATACCACCGTAGAGAGAATAATATTTCCACAAATCTAATCTACTGACAACTTTTCATAACGTGACTGAGGGAGTCCTAGATTAGGGGGTATCCGGACTACCAGACTATATCCTTTGGCCGGATTGTTTGACTATGGAGATACAATATTGAAGACTTCGTCTCGTGTCCGGATGGGACTCTCCTTTGTGTGGAAGGCAAGCTTGGTGATACGGATATGTAGATCTCCTCCCATTGTAACCAACTTTGTGTAACCCTAGCCCCCTATGGTGTCTATATAAACTGGAGGGTTTAGTCCATAGGACCAACAACAATCATACCATAGGCTAGCTTCTAGGGTTTAGCCTCTACGATCTCGTGGTAGATCAACAATTGTAATACTCATATCTTCAAGATCAATCAAGCAGGAAGTAGGGTATTACCTCCATCGAGAGGGCCCGAACCTCGGTAAACACTGTGTCCCCCGCCTCCTTTTACCATCCGCCTTAGACGCACAGTTCGGGACTCCCTACCCGAGATCCGCCGGTTTTGACACCGACAGTGACATCACACCACAGCCTGGTCATTATTCGAACCGTTTTTCTCAATCAGCCTGCCACTGCATGTTTTGCGAGGCGATTTTATTGGCACGTCTTGTCGAAGCAGAGATCGTGTCCCCCTTATTACGGGATTCTCATCAATACGGGTGTGGGTAACCCTATCGTGCCTGTTGGTATGACTCCTCGATTTTAGGCAAGTTCCAAACGGCCACGCGGAGGACGCTTGATATTCATCCTCTTTATAAAGAGGCCAAGGTCTGTCCTTTTCTTGTCGCACTCAATCGAACCCTTCCCCCACCTTGAGTTCCAACTCCCAAGGCTTAGGCTAGGTGCTTCGGACCTTCAATCATGTCCAGATCCAACCTTCAAGGTCGGTGGATGCCCTCCTCTATCACAGAGAAGGACATCAAGAAGCTAAGAGAAGCCAGGTATCTGACCACCAAAATCTCGCACAGGCTACCTGCTCGAGGGCAGGTCATTCCCACTCCCGAACCCGGCGAGAGCGTTGTATTCATCTCTCACTTCCTCTGAGGGCTAGGCCTTAGTCTAGATCCCTTTGTTAGGGGGCTCTTTTTCTATTATGGGCTGGATTTCCATGACCTGGCCCCGGATTCCATCCTTCACATCTCGTCGTTCATCGTCGTGTGTGAGGCCTTCCTCCATGTCACCCCGCACTTCGGCTTGTGGCTCAAGACCTTTAATGTGGAGACGAAGACGATTAATGGGCGACATGCAGAATGCGGAGGAGCCATAATAAGCAAAGGCGCCGATGTTCCAAGGCCAAAGGGTTCCTTCCCGGAGGTATCCAGCTTATGGCAACGGGAGTAGTTTTTGTTGGGGAACTTAGTAATTTCAAAAAATTTCCTACGCACACGCAAGATCATGGTGATGATATAGCAACGAGAGGGGAGATTGTTCGTCCACGACCCTCGTAGACCGTAAGCGGACGCGTTAGCACAACGCGGTTGATGTAGTCGTACGTCTTTACGATCCGACCGATCCAAGCACCGAACGTACGGAGCCTCTGAGTTCAGCACACGTTCAGCTCGATGACGATCTCCGGCCCTCCGATCTAGCAAAGGCTCCGGAGATGAGTTCCGTCAGCACGACGGCGTGGTGACGATGATGATGTTCTACCGACGCAGGGCTTCGCCTAAACTCCGCGACGATATGACCGAGGTGGAATATGGTGGAAGGGGGCACCGCACACGGCTAAGGAACGATCCGTAGATCAACTTGTGTGTCTATGGGGTGCCCCCCGCCCCCGTATATAAAGGAGCCAGGGGGGAGGAGGCCGCCGGCCAAAGGGGCGCGCCAAGGGGGGAGTCCTACTCCCACCGGGAGTAGGACTCCCCTTTTCCAAGTTGGAGTAGGAGAGAAGGGGGAAAGAGGAGGAAGAGGGGAAGGAAGGGGGGGGGGGGGGCGCCGCCCCCCTTCCCTTGTCCTATTCGGACTAGGAGGGGGAGGGGCGCGCGGCCCCCTCCTGGCTCCTTCCTCTTCTCCCTCTTGGCCCATGTAGGCCCATTAACCCCCCGGGGGGTTCCGGTAACCTCCCGGTACTCCGGTAAAATGCCGATTTCACCCGGAACCATTCCGATGTCCAAACATAGGCTTCCAATATATCAATCTCTATGTCTCGACCATTCCGAGACTCCTCGTCATGTCTGTAATCACATCCGGGACTCCGAACAAACTTCGGTACATCAAAACTTATAAACTCATAATAAAACTGTCATCGAAATGTTAAGCGTGCGGACCCTACGGGTTCAATAACTATGTAGACATGACCTAAAACCATTCTCGGTCAATAACCAATAGCGGGACCTGGATGCCCATATTGGTTCCTACATATTCTACGAAGATCTTTATCGGTCAAACCTCATAACAACATACGTTGTTCCCTTTGTCATCGGTATGTTACTTGCCCGAGATTTGATCGTCAGTATCCAATACCTAGTTCAATCTCGTTACCGGCAAGTCTCTTTACTCGTTCTGTAATACGTCATCTCATAACTAACTCATTAGTTATAATGCTTGCAAGGCTTAAGTGATGAGTATTACCGAGAGGGCCCAGAGATACCTCTCTGACAATCGGAGTGACAAAACCTAATCTCGAAATACTCCAACTCAACATGTACCTTCGGAGACACCTGTAGTACTCCTTTATAATCACCCAGTTACGTTGTGACGTTTGGTAGTACCCAAAGTGTTCCTCGGTAAACGGGAGTTGCATAATTCTCATAGTTACAGGAACATGTATAAGTCATGAAGAAAGCAATAGCAGAATACTAAACGATCAAGTGCTAAGCTAACGGGATGGGTCATGTCAATCACATCATTCTCCTAATGATGTGATCCCATTAATCAAATGACAACACATGTCTATGGTTAGGAAACATAACCATCTTTGATTAATGAGCTAGTCAAGTAGAGGCATACTAGTGACTATATGTTTGTCTATGTATTCACACATGTATCATGTTTCCGGTTAATACAATTCTAGCACGAATAATAAACATTTATCATGATATGAGGAAATAAATAATAACTTTATTATTGCCTCTAGGGCATATTTCCTTCAGTCTCCCACTTGCACTAGAGTCAATAATCTAGATTACATAGTAATGATTCTAACACCCATGGAGTCTTGGTGTTGATCATGCTTTGCTCGTGAGAGAGGCTTAGTCAACGGGTCTGCAACATTCAGATCCGTATGTATCTTGCAAATTTCTATGTCTCCCACTTGGACTTGGTCCCGAATGGAATTGAAGCGTCTCTTGATGTCCTTGGTCCTCTTGTGAAATCTGGATTCCTTTGCCAAGGCAATTGCACGAGTATTGTCACAGAAGATCTTCATTGGTCCCGATGCACTAGGTATGACACCTAGATCGAAAATGAACTCCTTCATCCAGACTCCTTCATTCGCTGCTTCAGAAGCAGCTATGTACTCCGCTTCACATGTAGATCCCGCCACGACGCTTTGTTTAGAACTGCACCAACTTACAGCTCCACCGTTTAATATAAACACGTATCCGGTTTGCGATTTAGAATCGTCCGGATCAGTGTCAAAGCTTGCATCGACGTAACCTCTTACGACTAGCTCTTTGTCACCTCCATATACGAGAAACATATCCTTAGTCCTTTTCAGGTATTTCAGGATGTTCTTGACCGCTGTCCAGTGATCCACTCCTGGATTACTTTGGTACCTTCCTGCTAAGCTTATTGCTAAGCATACGTCAGGCCTGGTACACGACATTGCATACATGATAGAGCCTATGGCTGAAGCATAGGGAACACCTTTCATTTTCTCTCTATCTTCTACTGTGGTCGGGCATTGAGTTTGACTCAACCTCACACCTTGTAGCACAGGCAAGAATCCTTTCTTTGCCTGATCCATTTTGAACTTCTTCAAAATCTTGTCAAGGTATGTGCTTTGTGAAAGTCCTATTAAGTGTCTTGATCTATCTCTATAGATCTTGATGCCCAATATATAAGCAGCTTCACCAAGGTCTTTCATTGAAAAACTTTTATTCAAGTATCCCTTTATGCAATCCAGATATTCTATATCATTTCCAATTAATAATATGTCATCTACATATAAAACTAGAAATGCTACAGAGCTCCCACTCACTTTCTTGTAAATACAGGCTTCTCCAAAAGTCTGTATAAAACCACATGCTTTGATCACACTATCAAAGCGTTTATTCCAACTCCGAGATGCTTGCACCAGTCCATAAATGGAACGTTGGAGCTTGCACACTTTGTTAGCACCTTTTGGATCAACAAAACCTTCCGGCTGCATCATATACAACTCTTCTTATAGAAATCCATTCAAGAATGCAGTCTTGACATCCATTTGCCAAATTTCATAATCATGAAATCCAGCAATAGCTAACATGATTCGGACAGACTTAAGCATCGCTACAGGTGAGAAAGTCTCATCGTAGTCAACCCCTTGAACTTGTCGAAAACCTTTTGCAACAAGTCGAGCTTTATAGACAGTTACATTACCATCAGCGTCGGTCTTCTTCTTAAAGATCCATTTATTCTCAATTGCTTGCCGATCATCGGGCAAGTCAACCAAAGTCCATACTTTGTTTTCATACATGGATCCCATCTCAGATTTCATGGCCTCTAGCCATTTTGCGGAATCTGGGCTCATCATCGCTTCCTCATAGTTCGTAGGTTCATCATGGTCAAGTAACATGACTTCCAGAATAGGATTGCCGTACCACTCTGGTGCGGATCTTACTCTGGTAGACCTACGAGGTTTAGTAGAAACTTGATCTGAAGTTTCATGATCAATATCATTAGCTTCCTCACTAATTGGTGTAGTTTTCACAGGAACCGGTTCTTGTGATGAACTATCTTCCAATACGGGAGTAGATACTGTTATCTCATCAAGTTCTACTTTCCTCCCACTCACTTCTTTCGAGAGAAACTCCTTCTCTAGAAAGGATCCGAATTTAGCAACGAAAATCTTGCCCTCAGATCTGTGATAGAAGGTGTACCCAATAGTCTCCTTTGGGTATCCTATGAAGACACATTTCTCCGATTTGGGTTCGAGCTTATCTGGTTGAAGTTTCTTCACATAAGCATCGCAGCCCCAAACTTTAAGAAACGACAACTTTGGTTTCTTACCAAACCACAGTTCATAAGGCGTCGTCTCAACGGATTTTGATGGTGCCCTATTTAACGTGAATGCGGCCGTCTCTAAAGCATAACCCCAAAACGATAGCGGTAGATCGGTAAGAGACATCATAGATCGCACCATATCAAGTAAAGTACGATTACGACGTTCGGACACACCATTGCGTTGTGGTGTTCCAGGTGGCGTGAGTTGCGAGACTATCCCGCATTGTTTCAAGTGTAGACCAAACTCGTAACTCAAATATTCTCCTCCACGATCAGATCATAGAAACTTTATTTTCTTGTTATGATGATTTTCAACTTCACTCTGAAATTCTTTGAACTTTTCAAATGTTTCAGACTTGTGTTTCATTAAGTAAATATACCCATATCTGCTCAAATCATCTGTGAAGGTGAGAAAATAACGATATCCGCCACGAGCCTCAACATTCATTGGACCACATACATCTGTATGTATGATTTCCAACAAATCTGTTGCTCTCTCCATAGTACCGGAGAACGGTGTTTTAGTCATCTTGCCCATAAGGCACGGTTCGCAAGTACCAAGTGATTCATAATCAAGTGATTCCAAAAGCCCATCAGTATGGAGTTTCTTCATGCGCTTTACACCGATATGACCTAAACGGCAGTGCCACAAATAAGTTGCACTATCATTATCAAGTCTGCATCTTTTGGTTTCAACACTATGAATATGTGTATCACTACCATCGAGATTCAATAAAAATAGACCACTCTTCAAGGGTGCATGACCATAAAAGATATTACTCATATAAATAGAACAACCATTATTCTCTGATTTAAATGAATAACCGTCTCGCATCAAACAAGAGCCAAATATAATGTTCATGCTCAACGCAGGCACCAAATAACAATTATTTAGGTCTAAAACTAATCCCGATGGTAGATGTAGAGGTAGCGTGCCGACCGCGATCACATCGACTTTGGAACCATTTCCCACGCGCATCGTCACCTCGTCCTTAGCTAATCTTCGCTTAATCTGTAGTCCCTGTTTCGAGTTGCAAATATTAGCAACAGAACCAGTATCAAATACCCAGGTGCTACTGCGAGCATTAGTAAGGTACACATCAATAACATGTATATCACATATACCTTTGTTCACTTTGCCATCCTTCTTATCCGCCAAATACTTGGGGCAGTTCCGCTTCCAGTGTCCAGTCTGCTTGCAGTAGAAGCACTCAGTTTCAGGCTTAGGTCCAGACTTGGGTTTCTTCTCTTGAGTAGCAACTTGCTTGCCGTTCTTTTTGAAGTTGCCCTTCTTCTTCCCTTTGCCCTTCTTCTTGAAACTAGTGGTCTTGTTGACCATCAACACTTGATGCTCCTTCTTGATTTCTACCTCCGCGGCTTTCAGCATCGCGAAGAGCTCGGGAATAGTCTTGTTCATCCCTTGCATATTATAGTTCATCACGAAGCTCTTGTAGCTTGGTGGCAGTGATTGGAGAATTCTGTCAATGACACTATCATCAGGAAGATTAACTCCCAGTTGAATCAAGTGATTATTATACCCAGACATTTTGAGTATGGTTCACTGACAGAACTATTCTCCTCCATCTTGCAGCTATAGAACTTATTGGAGAATTCATATCTCTCAATCCGGGCATTTGCTTGAAATATTAACTTCAACTCCTGGAACATCTCATATGCTCCATGACATTCAAAACGTCGTTGAAGGCCCGGTTCTAAGCCGTAAAGCATGGCACACTAAACTATAGAGTAGTCATCAGCTTTGCTCTGCCAGATGTTCTTAACGTCGTCAGTTGCATCAGCAGCAGGCCTGGCACCCAGCGGTGCTTCCAGGACGTAACTTTTCTGTGCAGCAATGAGGATAATCCTCAGGTTACGGACCCAGTCCGTGTAATTGCTACCATCATCTTTCAACTTTTCTTTCTCAAGGAACGCATTAAAATTCAACAGAACAACAACACGAGCCATCTATCTACAAACAAACATAGAGAAGCAAAATACTATCAGGTACTAAGTTCATGATAAATTTAAGTTCAATTAATCATATTACTAAAGAACTCCCACTTAGACAGACATCTCTCTAGTCATCTAAGTGATCACGTGATCCAAATCAACTAAACCATGTCCGATCATCACGTGAGATGGAGTAGTTTCAATGGTGAACATCTCTATGTTGATCATATCTACTATATGATTCACGCTCGACCTTTCGGTCTCCGTGTTCCGAGGCCATATCTGTATATGCTAGGCTCGTCAAGTATAACCTGAGTATTCCGCGTGTGCAACTGTTTTGCACCCGTTGTATTTGAACGTAGAGCCTATCACACCCGATCATCACGTGGTGTCTCAGCACGAAGAACTTTCGCAACGGTGCATACTCAGGGAGAACACTTCTTGATAATTAGTGAGAGATCATCTTAAAATGCTACCGTCAATCAAAGCAAGATAAGATGCATAAAGGATAAACATCACATGCAATCAATATAAGTGATATGATATGGCCATCATCATCTTGTGCTTGTGATCTCCATCTTCGAAGCACCGTCATGATCACCATCGTCACCGGCGCGACACCTTGATCTCCATCGTAGCATCGTTGTCGTTACGCCATCTATTGCTTCTACGACTATCGCTACCGCTTAGTGATAAAGTAAAGCAATTACAGGGCGTTTGCATTTCATACAATAAAGCGACAACCATATGGCTCCTGCCAGTTGCCGATAACTTCGGTTACAAAACATGATCATCTCATACAATAAAATATAGCATCACGTCTTGACCATATCACATCACAACATGCCCTGCAAAAACAAGTTAGACGTCCTCTACTTTGTTGTTGCAAATTTTACGTGGCTGCTACGGGCTTAGCAAGAACCGTTCTTACCTACGCATCAAAAACCACAACGATAGTTCGTCAAGTTGGTGCTGTTTTAACCTTCGCAAGGACCGGGCGTAGCCACACTCGATTCAGCTAAAGTGAGAGAGACAGACACCCGCCAGCCACCTTTAAGCACGAGTGCTCGTAACGGTGAAACCAGTCTCGCGTAAGCGTACGCGTAATGTCGGTCCGGGCCGCTTCATCTCACAATACCGCCGAACCAAAGTATGACATGCTGGTAAGCAGTATGACTTGTATCGCCCACAACTCATTTGTGTTCTACTCGTGCATATAACATCAACGCATAAAACCTAGGCTCGGATGCCACTGTTGGGGAACGTAGTAATTTCAAAAAATTTCCTACGCACACGCAAGATCATGGTGATGATATAGCAACGAGAGGGGAGAGTGTTCGTCCATGTACCCTCGTAGACCGTAAGCGGAAGCGTTAGCACAACGCGGTTGATTTAGTCGTACGTCTTCACGATCCGACCGATCCAAGCACCGAACGTACGGAGCCTCCGAGTTCAGCACACGTTCAACTCGATGACGATCTCCGGCCCTCCGATCCAGCAAAGGCTCCGGAGATGAGTTCCGTCAGCACGACGGCGTGGTGACGATGATGATGTTCTACCGACGTAGCGCTTTGCCTAAACTCCGCGACGATATGACCGAGGTGGAATATGGTGGAAGGGGGCACCGCACACGGCTAAGGAACGATCCGTAGATCAACTTGTGTGTCTATGGGGTGCCCCCCGCCCCCGTATATAAAGGAGCCAGGGGGGAGGAGGCCGCCGGCCTAAGGGGCGCGCCAAGGGGGGAGTCCTACTCCCACCGGGAGTAGGACTCCCCTTTTCCAAGTTGGAGTAGGAGAGAAGGGGGAAAGAGGAGGAAGAGGGGAAGGAAAGGGGGGGCGCCGCCCCCCTTCTCTTGTCCTATTCGGACTAGGAGGGGGAGGGGCACGCGGCCCCCTCCTGGCTCCTTCCTCTTCTCCCTCTTGGCCCATGTAGGCCCATTAACCCCCCGGGGGGTTCCGGTAACCTCCCGGTACTCCGGTAAAATGCCGATTTCACCCGGAACCATTCCGATGTCCAAACATAGGCTTCCAATATATCAATCTTTATGTCTCGACCATTCCGAGACTCCTCGTCATGTCCGTAATCACATCCGGGACTCCGAACAAACTTCGGTACATCAAAACTTATAAACTCATAATAAAACTGTCATCGAAACGTTAAGCATGCGGACCCTACGGGTTCAAGAACTATGTAGACATGACGTAAAACCATTCTCAGTCAATAACCAATAGCGGGACCTGGATGCCCATATTGGTTCCTACATATTCTACTAATATCTTTATCGGTCAAACTGCATAACAACATACGTTGTTCCCTTTGTCATCGGTATGTTACTTGCCCGAGATTTGATCGTCGGTATCCAATACCTAGTTCAATCTCGTTACCGGCAAGTCTCTTTACTCGTTCTGTAATACGTCATCTCATAACTAACTCATTAGTTATAATGCTTGCAAGGCTTAAGTGATGAGTATTACCGAGAGGGCCCAGAGATACCTCTCCGACAACCGGCGTGACAAAACCTAATCTCGAAATACGCCAACTCAACATGTACCTTCGGAGACACCTGTAGTACTCCTTTATAATCACCCAGTTACGTTGTGACGTTTGGTAGTACCCAAAGTGTTCCTTCGGTAAACGGGAGTTGCATAACTCTCATAGTTACAGGAACATGTATAAGTCATGAAGAAAGCAATAGCAGAATACTAAACGATCAAGTGCTAAGCTAACAGGATGGGTCATGTCAATCACATCATTCTCCTAATGATGTGATCCCATTAATCAAATGACAACACATGTCTATGGTTAGGAAACATAACCATCTTTGATTAATGAGCTAGTCAAGTAGAGGCATACTAGTGACTATATGTTTGTCTATGTATTCACACATGTATCATGTTTCCGGTTAATACAATTCTAGCATGAATAATAAACATTTATCATGATATGAGGAAATAAATAATAACTTTATTATTGCCTCTAGGGCATATTTCCTTCAGTTTTACATCACAGCTCCCCGCGGTACTAAGTAGGTGGTTATCGGTGTCAAAACCGGCGGATCTCGGGTAGGGGGTCCCGATCTGTGCGTCTATGCTGATGGTAACATGAAGTAAGGGACACAATGTTTACCCAGGATTGGGCCCTCTCGATGGAGGTAAAACCCTACTTCCTGCTTGATTAATATTGACGATATGAGTAGTACAAGAGTAGATCTACCACGAGATCGTAGAGGCTAAACCCTAAGAGCTAGCCTATGATGGTATGATTGTAATTGTGATCGGCCTTCTAAGGACCAACCTCTCCGGTTTATATAGACATCGGAGAGGGCTAGGGTTTACATGGAGTCGGTTACAAGGAAGGAAATATAATATCCGGATCGCCAAGCTTGCCTTCCACGCCACGGAGAGTCCCATCCGGACACGGGACGGAGTCTTGAGTCTTGTATCTTCACGCTTCAATAGTCCGGACGATGTATATAGTCCGGCTGTCCGGATACCCCCTAATCCAGGACTCCCTCAGTAGCCCCTGAACCAGGCTTCAATGACGACGAGTCCGGCGCACAGTCTTGTCTTCGGCATTGTAGGGCGGGTTCCATCTCCGAATACTCCAAAGTAATTATCGAACACTTAAACCGTGTCCGGATCTGCAAAATGGTCTTCACATACCACCGTAGAGAGAATGATATTTCACAAATGCACTCTGCTGACAACTTTTTAGACAACGTGACATGTCATTACGGTCGGGTCATTATTCGAACCGTTTTCCCACAACCGGCCACAGTGCATATTGCGAGGCGGTTTCCTTGACACGTCTTGTCAAAGCAGAGATCGTGTCCCCTTATCACGAGATTCTCATCAATACGGGTATGGGTAATCCCACCATGCCATCAATCGTGGCGCTTGGGAAGCAAGCGATCCTCAATGGGTAAGTGGGGAGGTGCACCGCTTTCGTCGCCTCTATAAAGGGATAAGAGTTCCCCATTTTTACCCACGCCTTCTTCCTCCCTTGCTCACCCCTGCCCCCTCGAGCTCCAGCGCCCTAGCCCAAGTTTTCTCCGCACAGCTAAACATGTCCGGAGCAGGAGGCAAGTGGGTGGCTTCCACTGTGAAGGAGAAGCATATCGCGAATCTTCGAGCGGCTGGATACTTGGCCGCAGACATAGCGCACCGTCTACCGAACGACGGCAGGTCATTCCAACTCTGCTACCCCATGAGAGGGTCGTGTTTGTCTCCCACTTCGTCTGTGGACTGGGATTTCCACTTCATCCCTTCGTCCACGGGCTCATGTTCTACTACGGGCAAGATTTCCATGATCTAGCTCCAAATTTCGTCCTCAACATCTCGGCGTTCATCGTCGTATGCGAGGCCTTCCTCCGCATCAAGCCTCACTTTGGCTTGTGGCTATGAATCTTCTGCGTGAAGCCG
Organism: Triticum aestivum; assembly: GCF_018294505.1. Lineage (NCBI taxonomy): Eukaryota > Viridiplantae > Streptophyta > Magnoliopsida > Poales > Poaceae > Triticum > Triticum aestivum. The sequence continues at coordinate 142,770,358 of NC_057810.1, forward strand.
AAGATCGCGAGCAGCCAGCAAGCGGAGTGCGGAGGGGCCATGGTGGGCAAGATGCCTAACGTCACCTGGCCTGACGGCTCCTTTGCGGAGACCGTGAAAGGGTGGCAATCGGGGTGGTTCTACATCACCGAGCCGCGCGATGCCAACTGGGCGGCGGCCCTCGAGTTCCGATCCGGAACCCCCATGCAGCTCACCTCCTAGGAAAAGAAGGGCCTGGCCTGGGGCGAACCTACAGAGCTGACCGGACTCCAAAACTGCGTTAAGAGCATGAAAGACAAGAACATCAAGCTTGTCAACGTGATCCAGGTCATGCTCGTTCGCCGGATTCTTCCGTGCCAAAGACGGGCATTCAATCTGTGGGAGTTCGTCCTGGCCGAACACCAGACGCTTCGGAAGCTCTACGACATGACGCACAAAGGCGCATGGAAGCTATTGTTCAAGGCCTCCGAAGTACCTCCTCCCACATCCGAGGATCGCTGACTTGCCGCCTACGAAAACCTTGGCGGGAGCGCCAGTTTCCCCAGAACCTTCCAGACACGGCTGGAGAAGAACGGATTGTTGTGGAGAGCACGGGAAGCTTCTGGAGAGCAAAAGATCTCGTGGAGACTGGGCCAGGAAACCCTTAGAACGAGCCCAGGCCCCGAGGGGGGCGGATTAGCCCACCAAGGCGTAGCCCAGCCATGCCACACGAAAAAAAGCCCAGACACACCATGACAAGTTTTTTAAAAAATTCGCAAAATACGGAATAAATGTGAAAAAATAAATATCAATTTTGAAAGAAAAAATCATCTATTTGACAAACAGTTAATCAATTTTTAAAAAAGTTCACGAATTAGGAAAAAAATGTTCATCGATTTTTTTAAGTTCATGAATTTGAAAAAATCATCGATATTGGAAAAAAGTTTAAAAATTTGAAAAAAAATCATCAACTTTGTAATATGTTCACCAATTTGGAAAAAAGGTTTTTCAATTTCTAAAACAAAATTGCGGTAATTGATAAGGTTCATGCATTTGCAAAAAGAAACAAAAAAAACACACAAACTGTTCCAAGAAATGAGAAAAAAATAAAAATCAGTTTGGTAAGCTTTCCAAAACTAGGAGCTTCGCAAACTGGAGAAACAATAAAAGGAGAAGAAGGAAGTTAATAGTCAAAGGTGTTGTGATGTCCAGTGGTTGGCGTGCGCTCTGTGAAGGTTGAGGTTCCAAGTTTGATTCTTCTGTTGCGCACCCTTTTTTCTCTTTTAACAAGGAAATAAAGAAAAAGAAATGGGTCGTCCTAAGTGTGGAGGATGCGTGCGCCGGTTTGCAAAACACATATTAACGGGCGCCTGAAGCCCCAAATAGGGAATGCCTACTTCCTATCCCAAGGTGTGGCGACGAACCCTAATCCCTAGGCTTTGGTCGATGCCGTGATTAAACGTGGGCATTGGTGGCCCGGCCCGGCCTGAAGCCCGACGTACGTGCCAGGCTCGGGCCTCACTTTCCGGCTTGCAGCCCAGCTCGAAGCCCGATGAAACTTGATATTTAGGTTGTTTATATAGTAATAGGTATATTAGTGTAGTATGTGTCCCTCATAATAGCTATATTATTATTTTTAAATATAGAGAATAGGCATTTTGCCGGGCTGTGAGCCGGGCCGGGCCGGGCTTGGGATTTTGTGGTTGGTCTTTTTTTAAACTCGGCCCGAACCCTGCCTGGCCCGAAAATGAAGGGAATATGCCCTAGAGGCAATAATAAAGTTGTTATTTATATTTCCTTATATAATGATAAATGTTTATTATTCATGCTAGAATTGTATTTACCAGAAACTTAGTACATGTATGAATACATGGACAAACAGAGTGTCCCTAGTATGCCTCTACTTGACTAGCTCGTTAATCAAAGATGGTTAAGTTTCCTGACCATAGACATGTGTTTTCATTTGATGAACGGGATCACATCATTAGAGAATGATGTGATGGACAAGACCCATCCGTTAGCTTAGCATTATGATCGTTTAGTTTTGTTGCTATTGCTTTCTTCATGACTTATACATATTCCTCTGACTATGAGATTATGCAACTCCTGAATACCGGAGGAACACATTGTGTGATATCAAACGTCACAAAATAACTGGGTGATTATTGTCGGTGTCAAAACCGGCAGATCTCGGGTAGGGGGTCCCGAACTGTGCGTCTAAGGCGGATGGTAACAGGAGTCGGGGGACACGATGTTTACCCAGGTTCGGGCCCTCTCGATGGAGGTAATACCCTACTTCCTGCTTGATTGATTTTGATGATATGAGTATTACAAGAGTTGATCTACCACGAGATCGTAGAGGCTAAACCCTAGAAGCTAGCCTATGGTATGATTGTTGTGGTCCTACGGACTAAACCCTCCGGCTTATACAGACACCGGAGGGGGCTAGGGTTACACAGAGTCGGTTACAAGGGAGGAGATCTACATATCCGTATTGCCAAGCTTGCCTTCCACGCCAAGGAGAGTCCCATCCGGACACGGGACGAAGTCTTCAATCTTGTATCTTCATAGTCCAACAGTCCGGCTAAAGTATATAGTCCGGCCGTCCGAGGACCCCCTAATCTAGGACTCCCTCAGTAGCCCTTGAACCAGGCTTCAATGACGATGAGTCCGGCGCACAGATTTGTCTTCGGCATTGCAAGGTGGGTTCTTCCTCTGAATACTCCATAGAAGATTTTTGAACACAAGGATAGTGTCCGGCTCTGCAAAACAAGTTCCACATACCACCGTAGAGAGAATAATATTTCCACAAATCTAATCTGCTGACAACTTTTCATAACGTGACCGAGGGAGTCCTGGATTAGGGGGTATCCAGACTGTCGGACTATATCCTTTGGCCGGATTGTTGGACTATGGAGATACAATATTGAAGACTTTGTCTCGTGTCCGGATGGGACTCTCCTTGGTGTGGAAGGCAAGCTTGGTGATACGGATATGTAGATCTCCTCCCATTGTAACCGACTTTGTGTAACCCTAGCCCCCTCCGGTGTCTATATAAACCGGAGGGTTTAGTCCGTAGGACCAACAACAATCATACCATAGGATAGCTTCTAGGGTTTAGCCTCTACGATCTCGTGGTAGATCAACTCTTGTAATACTCATATCATCAAGATCAATCAAGCAGGAAGTAGGGTATTACCTCCATCGAGAGGGCCCGAACCTGGGTAAACATTGTGTCCCCCGCCTCCTGTTACCATCCGCCTTAGACGCACAGTTCGGGACCCCTTACCCGAGATTCGCCGGTTTTGACACCGACAGTGACATCACACCACGGCCTGGTCATTATTCGAACCGTTTTTCTCAATCAGCCTGCCACTGCATGTTTTGAGGCGATTTTATTGGCAAGTCTTGTCGAAGCAGAGATCGTGTCCCCCTTATTACGGGATTCTCATCAATACGAGTGTGGGTAACCCTATCGTGCCCGTTGGTATGACTCCTCGATTTTAGGCAAGTTCCAAACGGCCACGCGGAGGACGCTTGCTATTCATCCTCTTTATAAAGAGGCCAAGGCCTGTCCTTTTCTTGTCGCACTCAATCGAACCCTTCCCCCACCTCGAGTTCCAACTCCCAAGGCTCAGGCTAGGCGCTTCGGACCTTCAATCATGTCCGGATCCAACCTTCAAGGTCGGTGGATGCCCTCCTCTATCACAGAGGAGGACATCAAGAAGCTAAGAGAAGCCAGGTATCTGACCACCGAAATCTCGCACAGGCTACCTGCTCGAGGGCAGGTCATTCCCACTCCCGAACCCGGCGAGAGCGTTGTATTCATATCTCACTTCCTCCGAGGGCTAGGCGTTAGTCTAGATCCCTTTGTTAGGGGGCTCATGTTCTATTACGGGCTGGATTTCCATGACCTGGCCCCGGATTCCATCCTTCACATCTCGTCATTCATCGTCGTGTGTGAGGCCTTCCTCCACGTCACCCCGCACTTCGGCTTGTGGCTCAAGACCTTTAATGTGGAGCCGAAGACGATTAATGGGTGACATGCAGAATGCGGAGGAGCCGTAATAAGCAAAGGCGCCGATGTTCCAGGGCCAAAGGGTTCCTTCCCGGAGGTATCCAGCTTATGGCAACATGAGTGGTTTTACATCACAGCTCCCCGCGGTACTAAGTAGGTGGTTGTCGGTGTCAAAACCGGCGGATCTCGGGTAGGGGGTCCCGATATGTGCGTCTAGGCTGATGGTAACAGGAAGCAAGGGACACAATGTTTACCCAGGTTTGGGCCCTCTCGATGGAGGTAAAACTCTACTTCCTGCTTGATTAATATTGACGATATGAGTAGTACAAGAGTAGATCTACCACGAGATCGTAGAGGCTAAACCCTAAGAGCTAGCCTATGATGGTATGATTGTAATTGTGATCGGCCTTCTAAGGACCAACCTCTTCGGTTTATATAGACACCGGAGAGGGCTAGGGTTTACATGGAGTCGGTTACAAGGAAGGAAATATAATATCCGGATCGCCAAGCTTGCCTTCCACGCCAAGGAGAGTCCCATCTAGACACGGGACGGAGTCTTGAGTCTTGTATCTTCACGCTTCAATAGTCCGGACGATGAATACAGTCCGGCTGTCCGGATACCCCTTAATCCAGGACTCCCTCAGTAGCCCTTGAACCAGGCTTCAATGACGACGAGTCCGGCGTGCAGTCTTGTCTTCGACATTGCAAGGCGGGTTCCATCTCCGAATACTCCAAAGTAATTATCGAACACTTAAACCGTGTCCAGATCTGCAAAATGATCTTCACATACCACCGTAGAGAGAATGATATTTCACAAATGCAATCTGCTGACAACTTTTTAGACAACGTGACATGTCATTACGGTCGGGTCATTATTCGAACCGTTTTCCCACAACCAGCCACAGCGCATATTGCGAGGCGGTTTCCTTGACACGTCTTGTCAAAGCAGAGATCGTGTCCCCTTATCACGAGATTCTCATCAATACGGGTATGGGTAATCTCACTATGCCATCAATCATGGCGCTTGGGAAGCAAGCAATCCTCAACGGGTAAGTGGGGAGGTGCACCGCTTTCGTCGCCTCTATAAAGGGATAAGAGTTCCCCATTTTTACCCACGCCTTCTTCCTCCCTTGCTCACCCCTGCCCCCTCGAGCTCCAGCGCCCTAGCCCAAGTTTTCTCCGCACAGCTAAACATGTCCGGAGCAGGAGGCAAGTGGGTGGCTTCCACTGTGAAGGAGAAGCATATCGCGAATCTTCGAGCGGCCGGATACTTGGCCGCAGACATAGCGCACCAGCTATGGAACGACGGGCAGGTCATTCCAACTCCGCTACCCCATGAGAGGGTCGTGTTTGTCGCCCACTTCGTCCGTGGACTGGGATTTCCACTTCATCCCTTCGTCCGCGGGCTCATGTTCTACTACGGGCAAGATTTCCATGATCTAGCTCCAAATTTCGTCCTCAACATCTCGGCGTTCATCGTCGTATGCGAGGCCTTCCTCCACATCAAGCCTCACTTTGGCTTGTGGCTACGAATCTTCTGCGTGAAGCAGAAGATCGTGAGCGGCCAGCAAGCGGAGTGCGGAGGGGCCATGGTGGGCAAGATGCCTAACGTCACCTGGCCTGACAGCTCCTTTGCGGAGACCGTGATAGGGTGGCAATCAGGGTGGTTCTACATCACCGAGCCGTGCGGTGCCAACTGGGCGGCGGCCCCCAAGTTCCGATCCGGAACCCCCATGCAGCTCACCTCCTGGGAAAAGAAGGGCCTGGCCTGGGGCGAACCTACAGAGCTGATCGGACTCCAAAACTGCATTAAGAGCATGAAGGACAAGAACATCAAGCTTGTCAACGTGATCCAGGCCATGCTCGTTCGCCGGATTCTTCCGTGCCAAAGACGGGCATTCAATCTGTGGGAGTTCGTCCCGGCCGAACACCAGACGCTTCGGAAGCTCTACGACATGACACACAAAGGCGCATGGAAGCTGTTGTTCAAGGCCTCCGAAGTACCTCCTCCCACATCCGAGGACCGCGGACTTCACGCCGCCCGGCCTCCTAGTCCAGTGAGTTTTTTGACTACCACCGGATTCAGCTCTTCCTAGTATATTCATGGGTAAGTCTTAAGTAATTGTGCATATTTAATCAGGATTATGTGAAGACAGCGGAGCGGATTGACTGTCCGGCTCCGCTGCCAGAAGGCCCAGCTGATGCTCTTCTGACGGAGATGCTGGTCCCGGTGCCCTACAAGGCACCGGAGAAGAAGGCCAAAAAGAAGGCCCCGGGGACCAGGAAGGGTCTCTGGCATAAGGTTGTACTGGAAGCCTCGTCCGAAGACGATGATGCAAACTCCTCCCCCGAAGGGGAGGAAGAAGAAGAAGGGGCCGCCCCATCCGGAGAGGATGGGGGGCCTGAGAAGGCAGACCAGGGGGCCGGGAAAGGCCCCCGGTGCAAGGCCGTCATACCCACGTCGTCCGAAGACGATGAGACAGATTCCTCCCGCGGAGGCAGGGGAAAACATGAAGAAGTTCTCCCTCCCCACACTGGGGAGGAGAAGAAGAGGAAAGCCGCCCCAGAGGAGGGGGCTGGGACGTCCAAGAAGGGAAAGGTGTCCCTTCTAGACTACTCTGCCATGGCCACCCATAGCGAGGAGGGGTGGCTGCCCAGGGGGAAGCCCCTAGCGTGATCGTAAGTATCCGCACTCTATCGTAATTTTACTTCATAATCTTTTTATAACGCCGAACATATATGCAGTCCGGCCAGGGCTCATCCCGAGGTATCGTCGTCGGATGGGTCCCTGAACGATTCAGCGATGAACTCGCTCCCGATGGCCACTACTCCTCAACCTGCGGATGACATGGAGGTGTTGTACCGAAGGCTCCCAGAGCGGGGGTAGGTGACTCTGGAGACGCCCCAAGGCGGAATTCCAGATGTCGGACACGCGGGGTTCAAGATTCCCACGGATCGTGTCGATGAGAGCTGTAGTTGGCCAGGCTCTCAGCCGAACACTGTTCCGGACTCAGGCAGGCATCCCCTCGTTAGGGAGGGCGAGCCGTCTGTGCCGAGGACTTCCGTCATGCCAGAGGCGTCGGATAGTCTAGTGGAAGCGCTTCGAGGTGCTTCCATGGATGACGAGCACCGTATTCTTATGAGTGCGGTGATTCAAAAGGTTCTGTCCGCCAGGAGCGGACTAACCGAAGCCTCCACAAGCCTCTCGACGGGCTTCGAGGTAAGTAGGGAATATGTAAAATTACCACCCGATAGGTAGTAGCTCCTGATACTCTGTTCGGTGTTCGGAAGGAAAAGCTGAATAGAGGGTCAATTATAATCCGCAGGAGTCTAATAGTAAGTATGTATTTTGAATAAGCAGGCTGTGCTGCTTGCCGCTGCTGTCCGCATAGCCGAGGTCGCCGGACTAAAGCGGGACCTGGAGCAGGTGCAGGGGGAGCTAGACCTCACGAAGAGGCAGCTCGAAGAGAACAAAGGTGAGTGATTCCCCGCTCTCATGTAATGAAGGATAGATAAAATTGGTTATTCTAACGACGAAGCGTCATGACTGTGTAACAGGGGCCACCATCGAAGTGGCGTCTGTGAAGGAAGCGCTGTCCGAGGTCGAAAACAAGGCGGCCTTGGAATGCAAGGAGCGCGAAAAGCAAGATGCTAGAGTGGGCGAGGTACAGCAAGAGCTCCATGAGCTCAACAAGAAGTTCGAGTCCATGGAGCATGAGCTTAAGATGAAAGAGGCTGAGCTTGCGAAGGCCCTTGCAAGTATGAAAGACGCCAAGGCCGAAGCCGACAAGGCACAGCAGGAAATCCAGGCGGCCAAGAAGATAGCGGCGGGTAAGACATTCTTTATGCAAAGCAAACATGTGGAGGAGGCGTTTCTTTTACTTACCCGAATTCGGAGCTCTCTAGGGGCATTCGCAGATCTGCCACGCAGCGTCTCAGACACCATGGAGTTCTACCATGCCGAGGAGGGGAGCTCCACGGAGAAGCTGTTCTGGTCCTAGTATGCTGGGGCCGAACACCCAATGCCTCTAAGTGACCAACTGAAGCAGTTGGTCGAACTCCACAGGGCGGCCGAAGTGGCTATGAAAGATTTCATAGTCCGGATGTGGCCTAGTGAGCCCCTGCCCACTAGCTACTTCAGCCTGATCAAGCGGATGGTGAATGCCTGTCCGTGGCTTGAGGATATCAAGCGATCCGTTTGCATTGAGGGTGCCCGCCGGGCCTTTGCCCGTGCGAAGGTGCATTGGGGCAAGATGGATGCGGAGAAACTGGTGAAGGACGGGCCGCCGGAGGGCAAGGCGCATCGCTTTCCCGAGAAGTATTACGATGGCATTATGAAGGGCGCTCGTCTCGTGGACGATGAATGTACCAAGGACAAGATCTTTGAATAAATGTACCTCTGTCACTGTTGTAATATAAAGGCGAAGTTACTTGTGCTATGTAGCACTGTTTGATTTAAAATATTACCTTCCGTGTGGCTGTTTATAGAATTCTGAAAGTAGGCCAGTCGTCGGCTTCCGCCCCCACGTAACTAGTACCGGGGTGTTCCTGGAAAAACCCGGATACTCTTTATCCAAATTTTTGGTCCCTTAAGGAGGTATCCGGCGTAGAGAACAAGGCAATCGGACTATGAGGCTTTATAACTTTCACTTAGCCATAGAAGTCTACAATTTTAAATTCCGGCGAAGCCCCTAGAATTCGGAGGGCCGAATTGGGGCGCTATATACGCCTAAATCGGGCGAGGCCGATTCATCGCCTAAAGCGGAAAAAATCTTTAAGGATTTTAAGACCTCTTGAATAGTGACCAGCTCTCGCCGCATCATGCTGGTCAGTTTTCGGCTTTCTCTATTGAGGTGCTCATCCGGAAGAACCGGGACACAATCACAGTAGTTCTCCCTGCGCTACCTTAGCCGATATAACGGAACGTAAGGTACCAAAACAAGGGAGCCGGGCAAACCCAACTATTGACCCAAGATGTGATTCGGAGCTGATGCATATAGTGCTATAAGTTCGGGGTGCCGCACTGTTGAAAGTGTTCGGAGTTGTTATGCCATATTATGAGGTGTCATAAGAAGCCCCTAGCAAACTAACCGTACCAAGGTGTACGGATGCAATATTAAATAAACATTTGCAAGAAATATGCACAAATAGGAATAATAAGCTGACGCTATATATTGTTTCCCATTGATGAATAATATGTTTAAGCGTATCTTTACAATGGTAGCATTAAGCAGAAGTAAATAGGACTATTTAACATGTCCTATCCAAGGGCAGGCTGTATGTAGGTATGTAAAACAGGTATAACGATCGTGAACAGATTCCACCTGGGTATTTCCTTTTGTGCGCAAAGCCTATTGCCTCCTTGGTTTTCTCTCCTATGTAATTCCGACAATCCGGCTCTTCTGAAGAGGCTGCTCTAAAGCAATGTCCTGAAAAATAAGAAGGATGGGTTATGAAGGTATGTAGCGGTTATACCGCACTGTTGACTGAGTTATTGTTGCGCCTCCGCCTACGCCCATGGTATTTTGAGTGCGTAATTGTGTACGCGTGGCACGAATGCTGCTTTGATGGGGCTTGAGCGGAGACCGGACTGCTAGTCGCGCTCTTGGCGTGCCTGATGATCCTGTTGCGGGGTGCTCTGGACTCGCTTGACGGTGCTCGAAGTTGTTGTCGCCGGATTGGTTTGTCGGAGGAGGCCACATTGTACTTCCGCCGTGAGGGCTGCAATATCTCTTCTGTTCGGAGAGAGCGGTCCATGTTTTCGTTGGCTGTTATGACCCCGCGTGGTCCTGGCATCTTGAGCTTGAGGTATGCGTAGTGTGGTACCGCATTGAATCTAGCGAATGCGGCTCGTCCGAGCAGTGCGTGGTAACCACTGCGAAAAGGGATGATATCGAAGATTAACTCTTCGCTTTGGAAGTTATCCGGAGATCCGAAGACCACTTCCAATGTTATAGAGCCCGTGCAACAGGTCTCTACTCCAGGAATCACACCTTTAAATGTGGTTTTGGTGGGCTTGATCCTTGAAGGATCAATGCCCATTTTGCGCACTGTGTCCTGATAAAGCAGGTTCAGGCTGCTGCCGCCGTCCACAAGGACTCGCGTGAGGTGGAATCCGTCGATGATTGGGTCTAGGACCAATGCGGCTGAGCCGCTGTGACGGATGCTAGTAGGATGATCCCTACGATCAAAGGTGATCGGACAAGCTGACCATGGGTTGAATTTTGGGGCGACTGGCTCCATCGCATAGACGTCCCGTAGTGCTCGCTTCCATTCCCGCTTGGGAATGTGAGTGGCGTAGATCATGCTGACCGTTTTCACCTGGGGGGGGGGGAATTTCTTCTGTTCCCCCGTGTTCGGACGCCGGGGCTCTTCGTCATCGTTGCTGTGCAGCCCCTTGTCCTTGTTTTTGATGTTTATTTTGCCGGCTTGTTTGATCACCCAGTAGTCTCTGTTGGTGTGGTTGGCTGGCTTGTCTGGGGTGCCATGAATTTGGCACGAGCGCTCCAGTATACGGTCCAGACTGGACAGTCCCTGATTGTTTCTTTTGAACGACTTCTTCCGCTGACCTGACTTGGATCCGCTGAATCCGGTGTTGACTACCGTGTCTTCAGTGCTGTCGCCGTTGTTCCGTCGCTTATGTCTGTTACGCCGTGGCTTGCCGTTATTGTCGCGACCATCCGAAGTGCCAGAATTTGGCGTAGTGCTGCTGTGAGCCAACCAGTTGTCCTCACCCGCGCAAAAGCGGGTCATTAGTGTTGTGAGAGCTGCCATGGACTTGGGTTTTTCCTGGCCGAGGTGTCGGGCGAGCCACTCGTCACATATATTATGCTTAAAAGCCGCCAGGGCTTCGGCGTCCGGACAGTCGACTATTTGGTTCTTTTTAGTTAGGAACCAAGTCCAGAATTTCCTGGCTGACTCTCCGGGGTGTTGAGTAATGTGGCTCAAGTCATCGGCGTCCGGTGATCTCACATATGTGCCCTGGAAGTTGTCGAGGAATGCGTCTTCCAGGTTTTACCAGCTGCCAATGGAATTTGCTGGTAGGCTGTTTAGCCAGTGCCGGGCAGGTCCTTTGAGCTTAAGGGGAAGATACTTTATGGCATGTAGATCGTCTCCGCGGGCCATGTGAATGTGGAGAAGGAAATCTTCAATTCATACTGCGGGGTCTGTTGTGCCATCGTATGATTCGATGTTTACGGGTTTGAACCCTTTTGGGAATTCATGATCCATCACTTCGTAAGTGAAGTAGAGGGGGTGCACGGCGCTTCTATGCTGGGCTATGTGGCTACGCAGTTCGAATTGCTCTGTGTGGCTGTGTTCGGCCCGGCCGGACTTGTTGATAGTGTGTCCGGCGTGACGGTCGTCGTCGCGCGTTTGGGCGCGCCCCCGTGATCTGTAGATCGATCTTGGCTGTTCTGCTTTGTTTTCCAGTATATCTTGCAGGTCCTGCCTATTGCCCCGGGCCGTAGTGTATTGGCGTGGGGGTGCGGGCTGGTATTTGGGCTGATACGCCATTTTATCCCGGCCACGAGGTGGCCGGTCAGCCGTATGGCGCTCGAGTCCATATTCCTCGGCTGCCAGGACTTCAGTCCATCTATCTGTGAGCAGGTCTTGATCAGCTTGAAGTTGTTGCTACTTCTTTTGCAGGCTCCTTGCAATGGCCATAAGCCGGCGCTTGAAGCGCTCCTGCTCTACGGGATTCTCAGGCACGCCGAACTCGTCATCGCCGAGGCTAATCTCGTCTTCGGAGGGGGGCATGTAGTTGTCCTCCTCCGGATATCCGTCCGTCGCCTGTTCGTCTGGGCTGACCTGCTCATCTTCCTGCTCGGCCTGCTCGAAGGTGGGCTGATCAGGGTTGTATTCCTCTTCGGCACCATCCGGATTGTTTTCGTCTCCTGGGCCGGTGTTACTGTGGCGGGGTTTGGGGCGGCGTCGACGATGCCCATGCTTTGTTTTTCTCCCTTAGGGGTTATCCCCCGTTGCCTCATCGCCATTGGTTTCCTTCGGGGTGTCCACCATATATATATCATAGGAGGAGGTGGCTGTCCACCGCCCCGTGAGCGGTAGTTCATGTTCTTCTCCTGCATCGTCGTCCATACCATCGATGTCTTCAGAGTCGAAGTCAAGCACGTCGGTTAAATCATCGACCGTGGCAATGAAGTGGGTGGTGGGTGGGCAACGAATTCCTTCGTCGCCCGCTTCCTACTCGAGCCGGACATAGTTCGGCCAAGAGCCTCCTGACAAAGAGAGAGACTTTAATGAGTTCAGCATATCGACAAACGGCAAGTGCTGGAAGATATCCGCAGCGGTAAACTCCATTACCGGAGCCCAACCAGGCTCGACGGGCTTGGGAGCGCGCGGACTGGAACCTACAACCAGATACGAGTCTGGGGGTCCGGAGTCACAGGCTTCTACAGAGGTGAGACCTGTGTTCGGCTCCAACGCCGATGAGTGTGCGGCCTGCGGGGCGGGGTCCATCCCTCCGTCCTTAGGCAACACAGCCTGCTCCGGATTTAGGTCTCGGGCTACTGCAAGGGTGATATCCCGAGCATTGTCCGACAGCAGGTCTAAGCCGTGCTCATCGTGATTGTCCAGTGCTCCTGGCACAGGCCCGAATCCGTCGAAGATCAAGTCTCCGCGAATGTCGGCCGTGTAGTTCAAGTTTCTGAACCTGACCTGGTGGCCAGGGGCGTAGCTGTCGATCTGCTCCAGATGGCCAAGCGAATTGGCCCACAGTGCGAAGCCGCCGAACACGAAGATCTGTCCGGGGAGAAAAGCCTCGCCCTGGACTGGGTTGTTGATGATTGAAGGCACCATCAAGCCCCGCAGCAACGACACAGAGGAACTCTCAATGAAAGCACCAATGCCGGTGTCAAAACCGGCGGATCTCGGGTAGGGGGTCCCGATCTGTGGGTCTAGGCTGATGGTAACATGAAGCAAGGGACACAATGTTTACCCAGGTTCGGGCCCTCTCGATGGAGGTAAAACCCTACTTCCTACTTGATTAATATTGACGATATGAGTAGTACAAGAGTAGATCTACCACCAGATCGTAGAGGCTAAACCCTAAGAGCTAGCCTATGATGGTATGTTTGTAACTGTGATCGGCCTTCTAAGGACCAACCTCTCCGGTTTATATAGACACCGGAGAGGGCTAGGGTTTACATGGAGTCGGTTACAAGGAAGGAAATATAATATTCGGATCGCCAAGCTTGCCTTCCACGCCAAGGAGAGTCCCATCCGGACACGGGACGGGGTCTTGAGTCTTGTATCTTCATGCTTCAATAGTCCGGACGATGTATACAGTCCGGCTGTCCGGATACCCCCTAATCCAGGACTCCCTCAGTGGCCGCCCCTGCCTTTCGCTTGGGCCCCCCACCACAACTGATGTCATGGATCGACAAGGGGCTGGACTGGGGGCCAGTAAATGATGTGCCGATATTGCAGAGTCGCATCCGAGATCTCCTCGAGAGAGATGTCAGCCTGGTCACGGTAATGCAAGTCATGCTAGTTCATCGAGTCCCGCCTTGCAAACGTCGACCTCTCCGTATGTGGGAGTTCAACCCAGAAGGACCGCGAGCTATTCAGCACTTCCTCGGCATGACGCTCGAAGAGATGTACAGATTATTCTTCGGACCACAAATAAAGTGTTCGGACACCACTGAGGATGCGGGTCTGAGCTGCAATCGTCCAGATTCCCAAGTAAGTAATCCTTTGGCCGAACACGTTGACTCTTTATTTATCACAATATCATTTCGAAAAGTCGCTTTTTGACCAGGACTGGGTAAAAAAGGCGAAGATGATCAGGTGTTCGGCCCCCCTTCCCGAAGGCTCAGCAGATCCAGTACTGGCCAGAATGCTTGAGCTTGCGCCATATCAAGCGCCCTCAGGGGAAGATAAAGGGAGGAATAAAGAGGCTGAAAGCAGGCCTCACTCATTACTCATCCAAACCGGGGGAATTAGCGCCTCCGCGAAGGAGGATATCCGAGGAGAAGAATCTGGAATTCCCTCTCCCCAGGGAAGGAAGAGGACCGCCTCTGAAGACTTGGAAACAATGGTTTCCACGAGGGAAGAAATCTTCGCCAGAGGGTCCTGCCCCGGAGGGTATCCTTACCGCACAATGCCCGCAACGGGATCATCCCTCCACCGAGCTGTAAGTAAACAAAAGTACTCCATAGTAAGAATATCCTGCTTTATTTCTGAGGACAATAACCGAAGCATATGTCTTGTAGTTCGGATCGTAGCCCTTCTCGACAGAGTTCGTCTTCGGGGATCTTCTTCCGGAGATGATGGAGAGCGAAACACCTCCCCATGCCTCCCCGCCTCATGAGGCGGGCAACTGAGGGAGTCCTGGATTAGGGGGTATCCGAACAGCTGGACTGTGTACAACGTCCGGACTATTGAAGCGTGAAGATACAAGACTCAAGACTTCGGCCCGTGTCTGGATGGGACTTTCCTTGGCGTGGAAGGCAAGCTTGGCGATCCGGATATTATATTTCCTTCCTTGTAACTGACTCCATGTAAACCCTAGCCCTCTCCGATGTCTATATAAACCGGAGAGGTTGGTCCTTAGAAGGCCGATCACAATTACAAATCATACCATCATAAGCTAGCTCTTAGGGTTTAGCCTCTACGATCTCGTGGTAGATCTACTCTTGTACTACCCATATCATCAATATTAATCAAGCAGAAAGTAGGGTTTTACCTCCATCGAGAGGGCCCGAACCTGGGTAAACATCTGTGTCCCTTGCTAACTGTTACCATCAGCCTTGACGCACAGATCATGACCCCTACCCGAGATCCGCCGGTTTTGACACCGACATTGGTGCTTTCATTGTGAGTTCCTCTGTGTCATCGCCGTCAGTCTCGATGGCTCGTCTCATTATCAAGGACGACATTACTTCGGAGGGGGCTATGGCTGTAGGCCAGACGCTCCGGCTCGGCGGCTTTATCATGGCTGCCCCATCGGCGGTGGCGCCGACGATGACTTCTCGGGTCATCAATCATAACCTTCTCGTCAGTCGGAACTTGCCGAACAGATGCATCCAATGGAGCTCTCCTCCCTTAACGAACTATTGGATCGCATCGCCGCTCTAGGAGTCGCTAATGACTACGACCGGATTGGGCTTAAACCCGACTAAAGGGACATCAGGTCCCCGCCGGCCACCCATGAGATAGCAATAGTGGAGGAACCACACGCGGATTGCCCCTCAACTTTGAGGACAAGTTGTGTTCGGATCACCGAACTCCTTGAGCCAAAGACCTGCTCAAAGGAAAACCTGACCCAGGTCCCGGACTTAGAATCGGGCATCGGGCCGAAGAAATTGGGCACCTCGGATCCTGAGCTGTTTAGCTCGGGACCGCCCGCGCCCTTGAGCGTTAGATCAGATCAAAATACAGACTCTAAACTGGACCTGAACTGTCTCTCCCGCATCAGGCAAGAGCCCCAGGAAACCGTACATTGCTACTGGGCCAGATTCCTCCTTGCGCTTAACAAGGTCAGGGACTGCCGCGAAGAGAACATGGTCTCACTTTTTTTTTGCAAAAACTGCACGGCCGAAGGACTCCTCAATGCTATAAGCCGCCGCGACATAGTACACTTCGCGGACTTGGCAACCATAGTACGGAAGTACCGTGCAATGGAGAGCGCTTGGAAGACCCAAACAGAATTTTGGGATAGTACTGCTCTCGCCAAAACCTTTGTCCGAAATAAACAGACGAACTCTCGTAAGTCGTCCGACCCAACCCCCAAGAAACCAAAGCCTACTCTAGGGCGGAGATCCGTATTGGAAGGATGGCTCGACGGGCCATGTAAGCTCCATAGTACTCCGGATACAACACCTACTCATAGCCTTAAGGCATGTTGGATACTCCGGCAGGTGGCAAAAAGTGGCGAGGATCTTCTTGTGGGCCATAAAGCGGAACAACATCCCGCCAGCGGACACAATACCGTACTAACAGTCTTCGAGACTTTCGCCTCAAATAATAGGCGCAAGCGAGCTCGCCGAAGCTCCGCCGAAATTTACCGTGTGGAAAAAATATACCCTTGGAACGACACTGCTATAACTTTTAATGCCAGTGATGAACCTCGATTCTGGGCTGTCCGGGCACCAGCCGCTCTGGTCCTTAGTTCGATCGTAGATGGCTTTCGGCTCACTAAAGTACTCATGGACGGCGGAAGCAGATTAAATCTGATTTATGAAGAAACACTCAGCAAGATGGAGATTGATAAAAGCCGCATTGAACAAAGCGGCACGACCTTCAGGGGAATTATCCCTACTCGGGAAGCGTGGTGTGCGGGAAAAATCACACTCGATGTGGTATTCGGTAACCTGGAGAATTATAGGTCCGAGGAAATCACATTCCAGGTGGCTCCTTTTAGCAGCGGATACCACGCCCTTCTAGGGCGGGACGCGTTTACAAGCTTTCAAGCCATACCCCATTATGGGTAATGAAGCTTAAAATGCCCGGACCCAATGGAATCATCACTCTAGCCAATGATCCGGACGTTGCGCTTCGCGCCGAAAATAAAACTATAGCTCTAGCCTTGGAAGCATTATTGAAGCCCTAGCAGCCGAAGAGTTAACAACACTGCGGGCCACTGCGGATAGGGACGACGTGATACTAGACAAACGACCCAAGTCCACCTCATTCAAACCTGCAAACGAGATAGTCAAATTCCAGGTCCACCCAACGGACCCCACGAAGACAGCTTCCATCGGGACACAGCTGAGCCCCGTGATTGACGCTGCACTACGAGATTTCCTACGCGAGAATTGGGACATTTTCGCCTGGCACCCATCGGACATGCCAGGCATCCCACGCAGACTGGCCGAACACAGCCTCAATATTCTAAAAGGATATAAACCGGTCAAGCAGACCCTAAGGCGATTCTCAGAGCCCAAACGACAGGCAATGGGGGAATAGTTAGCCAAGCTACTCGAGGCCAGATTCATCAGAGATATCAAACATCCGGATTGGCTGGCAAATTTGGTGATGGTGCCAAAGAAGGACAAATTCTGGCGCCTATGCGTCGACTTCAAAGACCTCAACAAGGCTTGCCCCAAGGATCCCTTTCCCCTCCCTCGCATTGATCAAATCATCGATGCCACAGCTGGACACGACTCGCTGTGTTTCCTCGACGCATACTCTGGATACCATCAAATAAAGATGGCAGAGTCTGACCAAGCTGCAATAGCTTTCATAACACCATATGGCCCTTTCTGCTTCAACACTATGCCTTTCGGGCTCAAGAACGCTGGTGCAACTGTCGGTGTTCTGGGAACGGGGGTACCCAGACTTGCCTGCCTACGGCCTGCGGCGTGGCTCAAGGGGTGGCCCAGCACGGCCCATCTTCATCAACACAAGATCAAGACCCTCGCGAGGGGCCTGATGAAGTAATATACCTAGGGTAGGGTCATAGACCTGTCCAAGGTACCCTCCCCATGGTCACCCGTAAAAGAAGCTGCCTTCCAGTCGACCTGGTAGGCTTCCACTCGACAGATTCAGAGACACTCGACCATGAAGACTCACTCGACCACCAGGAGTTCAGGAACCACTCTGTATCCAAATGGTCTGTAATTAAGTAGTCTTTATGGCCATGATGACACTTTATGAAGGCGTTACCAGTAACGCCTGACCTTAATGTACCTTAAACCCTTCACTACGTGGGCTGGCTGGGGTCTTGGCGCACTCTATATAAGCCACCCCCCTCCACAGGCAGAGGGGTTCGCACCCCTGTAACATATACGCATATAATCCAGTCGACCGCCTCCGGGCTCTGAGACGTAGGGCTGTTACTTCCTTCGAGAAGGGCCTGAAGTCGTAAATCCCTTGCGTATACAACTACTCCATAGCTAGGATCTTGCCTCTCCATTCCTACCCCCCATTCTACTATCAAACTTAGAACCACGACAGTTGGCGCCCACCATGGGGCAGGTGTTCTAGCGATTTGTTGGAGAAGTTGCGATTCTTTTGATCTGCTACATCATGGTTTCAGGTGGAGTTTTGGTCGAGGGCCACGAGATCCGTCTCGATGCGCTCACGTTCGTCGCCGACGACTCCGCTTGGCTTCAGGAGGCTCCACTCGACGTGGACGCGCTCCCCGTTCGGGGGCGACGCACTTTCGTGCGTGTGTCCGCGGCGTCCTCCCGCGGCAACCGTCGACCCAGTATGGGTCGGCTCCTATGCCATCCTTGCCCCCAGTCTCCCGCCGGCGCAAGCGTTCCGGTCGGTCGAGGCTTCAGCGGTGGGTGAGGCATGCGGTGGCCCGCCAGTCGGCCACTCCCCAAGTCGCGGCAATCGAGCCCGACGAATCTCTCTACGGCCTGTTCAATCTGTCGATTGGCTCCACAGAGACTGCGTCCGAGTGCGATAGCAATGATCCGGCGGCAGAAGTTCTGATGGTCGACGGACCACGCAGTCCTCCCAAATTCCCCCGCACCGACGGAGGTGATGGTGGAGGCGATCCGGTGCAAGCCCACGAAGAGTACCTTCCCGAGCCCCTCACTTCGCTGCAGAGCGAGGAGCTTCGCCGCCGGAACATGGATGCGCTTCACACTCCTATCGTTGGAGAAACCCCTGAGGCTCGTGCCTTGGAGAATGCGTGCTTGGCCAACTTGGCTGAGCGCACTCGACTGGAGAACCTCCAGCGAGTACTCGACGAGCGCGCGCGACCACGGGTTCCAGAATCCAGTCGATGTCAGCTCTTCCAGCAACCAACTCAGGTATATTGAACTCCGATTCAGAATTTAGCAGCTGCAGCCCGTATAGCAGAGTTGATTCAACCTTCCCAGTCGGAGGCAAGTAGAGGTTTGCTACAAATTAGAGATTTACTCCGGGCAGCAGGGGATCAAAACTCAGTCGTATCACAGTCACGGAACAGGATTCACAGCAGATCCGTCGCTGCGAATTCAGTCCAGTCGGCCCATAGTCCGAGATCACCCCCGAGGCGTGAGGAATGTGGAGGCCATCATGATGATCAGTACAAGAGCCGCGAGCAGTATGAGCACCGATTCGATCGCAATGATCGACGTCGAGTGCCCACCCCTCCCCCAAGGGGTGGATCATACGCTCCTCGGCAGCAGGATGACAGACGCCAGCACAGTGTTGGGCGAAGGGTTCCAATCGACCCCAGGGAACCAGGCTTTGATGCGAGATCCATTATCGTTCAAGGTTTGGTCGACAGGAACAGAGCTCATCGAGAAGGCCATGACAGAGATGTTCCCTCCAGCAGCAGAGTTCATGTCTCAGGGCCAGAGTGTTTCAGCAGGGCTATCAGAGCCGTGGTGATTCCTCCCAACTTCAAGTTGGCGACTAGAGTTAGTAAGTTCACCGGTGAGTCCAAGCCTGACACTTGGCTTGAGGATTACCGAGTGGCTGTTCAGATTGGCGGCGGCAATGATGAGGTAGCTATGAAGCATTTGCCTCTTATGATGGAGGGTTCAGCCAGAGTGTGGTTGAATTTGTTAGCACCCAGCAGTATTTACACTTGGGAAGATCTTGCCCGAGTGTTTGTCAGGACATTTGAAGGGACTTGCAAGCGACCAGCAGGGTTGACGGAGTTGCAGTCGTGCGTGCAGAAGTCGAATGAAACTTTGAGGGATTATATCCAGAGGTGGATCACTTTGCACCACACAGTCGAGAATGTATCTGATCACCAGGCAGTCTGTGCCTTCAAAGAAGGCATCAAGAACAGAGAGTTGAGTTTGAAATTCGGTCGAACCAGAGATATGACCCTGAGTCGGATGATGGAGATTGCCACCAAGTATGCAAATGGCGAAGAAGAGGATCGGCTCCGGAGTGGTAAATACAAGTCAGCCGCTAATGAGGCCGGCGGAGGAAACTCCAGTCAGAAGCAGAAGCGCAAAGCCGAGCGAGCTACTCCCGGAGAAGCCTTGGCTGTGACCCCAAGAAAGTTCAAGGGGAAACCCAAGGGTCCTTGGAACCCCAAGAAGGTGAAAGACCAAGATGGAAATGACGTGTTGGATTTGCCGTGTCACATTCACACGAAGAAAGATGAAGAGGGTAAACTCATTTACCCGAAGCATACCACTCGACAGTGTCGGCTCTTGATTCAGCAGTTCCAAGGGAAGCAGCCCAAGGATAAGGAAAAGGAGTCGGACAAAGTTGAGGGCAAGGAAGATAGTGATGGTGGATATCCCCAGGTCAATTCCACCCTGATGATTTTTGCTGACGTCGAAAGCAAAAGTCGATTGAAGGTTATCAATCGGGAAGTGAACATGGTCACTTCGGCGACGCCCAATTATTTGAAATGGTCCCAGACTGCCATCACATTCGACCAGTCCGATCACCCGACGCACATTGCCACCCCTGGGAGGCAAGCATTGGTGGTCGACCCAGTCATCGAAGGCACTCGACTGGCCAAAGTTCTGATGGATGGTGGCAGTGCCCTGAACATATTATATGTAGAGACGTTGAAAGGGATGGGCATTCCGATGTCCAGACTCAGCACCAGTAACATGAGCTTCCATGGAGTCATTCCTGGAAAGAAGGTTGAGTCACTCGGCCAAATTGCTCTTGATGTGGTTTTTGGCGATTCGAAGAATTTCCGCAAAGAAAAGTTGACCTTTGAGGTCGTGGATTTCCAGAGCGCCTATCACGCTATTCTGGGAAGGCCGGCGTATGCACGTTTCATAGCCCGACCATGTTATGTGTACCTTAAACTGAAGATGCCCGGCCCCAAGGGCGTGATTACTATCACGGGTAATCGGAAGAAGGCGGAAGAGTGCTTCCAGAAAGGCTCTAAAATTGCTGATGCTCAGATGGCAGTGGTGGAGCTGCAAGAATATCAGAAGACTGCAGACCCGAGTGATTTGTTGCGAGCCAAGAAGCCCGCTACGGAATCAGCGTTTCAGTCGTCCGGTGAGACGAAACAGGTTCACATTCACCTGACTGACCCCAATGCTGCTCCGACCAACATCTCAACAACACTTGACTCCAAATAGGAAGAAGCGCTCATCCAGTTCCTCCGTGAGAACTGGGACATCTTTGCATGGAAGCCTGCTGACATGCCGGGTGTTCCCAGGGAGCTGGCTGAGCATCGCCTGCGAGTCGACCCGAAAGTCAAACCCGTTAAAGAACATCTTTGACGGTCCGCCGTCCAGAAGAGAAAGGCCATTGGCGAGGAGGTGGCTCGGCTCTTAGTAGCAGAGTTCATTCAAGAGATTTACCACTCCGAGTGGCTTGCCAATGTTGTCATGGTCCCCAAGAAGGACAAGTCTCTGCGCATGTGCATCGATTTCAAGCACATTAATCGGGCCTGCCCGAAAGATCATTTTCCTCTTCCCCGCATCGATCAAATAGTCGACTCAACTGCGGGATGTGAGAGGTTGTCTTTTTTAGACGCTTATTCCGGGTACCATCAGATCCATTTGTATGGACCCGATGAGATCAAAACAGCTTTCATCACCCCATTCGGGTGCTTCTGTTATGTCACCATGCCATTCGGTCTCAAGAATGTCGGAGCCATGTTCATGAGGATGATTCAGAAGTGTTTGCTCACTCAAATCAGTCGGAATGTGGAAGCATACATGGATGATATAGTGGTCAAGTCACGAAAGGGTTCCAACCTGCTGACTGACCTTGCTGAAACATTTGCCAATCTCAGGAGGTATGATATCAAGCTTAATCCATCAAAGTGTACATTCGGAGTTCCTGGCGGAAAGTTACTCGGTTTTCTTGTTTCCGAACGAGGAATCAATGCTAACCCCGAAAAAGTTGGTACTATTCTCGGAATGAAATGCCCTGTGCGTGTGCACGATGTCCAGAAGCTTACTGGATGCTTGGCCGCTCTAAGTCGATTCATCTCTCGCCTCGGTGAAAAAGCATTGCCTCTTTACCGACTGATGAAGAAGTCAGACAAGTTCGAGTGGACTCCAGAAGCTGATGCAGCATTTGCAGAGCTAAAAGCTCTGCTCTCCACCCAGCCGGTGCTTGCTGCTCCTATCAGCAAAGAGCCTTTGCTGCTTTACATTGCAGCCACTGGATAGGTCGTCAGTACCGTACTTACGGTCGAGCGGGAAGAAGAAGGAAAGGCCTTCAAAGTTCAACGCCCAGTATATTATCTTTCTGAAGTACTGACCCCATCAAAGCAACGATACCCTCACTATCAGAAGCTTGTTTATGGGATTTATATGACAACGAAGAAGGTTGCTCATTACTTCTCTGATCATTCCATTACAGTCGTCAACGATGCCCATTGTCAGAGATTCTTCATAACAGAGATGCAACTGGTCGAGTGGCGAAATGGGCGATTGAACTCCTTCCCCTTGATATCAAGTTTGAGGCAAAGAAAGCCATCAAGTCCCAAGCAGTAGCAGACTTCCTCGCTGAGTGGACTGAACAGCAGCTTCCGACTCAAGTTCACTCGGAGCACTGGACTATGTTCTTTGATGGTTCTAAGATGCTGAATGGTTCCGGTGCTGGGGTAGTATTAGTTTCCCCACGAGGAGATAAGCTCAAATATGTTCTCCAGATTCACTTTGATTCCTCCAACAATGAAGCATAATATGAGGCACTCCTGTATGGGTTGCGTATGGCCATTTCACTCGGCATCCGTCGCCTTATGGTCTACGGCGACTCAGATCTAGTTGTTAATCAAGTGATGAAGGAGTGGGACGTTAGAAGCCCAGCCATGACAGGTTACTGCAATGCCGTAAGAAAGCTGGAGAAGAAATTCAAGGGGTTAGAGCTTCATCATATACCCCGACTGAAAAACCAAGCTGCGGATGATTAGGTGAAAATAGGGTCCAAGAGGGAAGCCATTCCCAGTGATGTGTTTTTGGAGCATATTCGCGCACCATCAGTGCAGGAGGATCCTTTCACAGAAGAAGCCCCACAGCCAAAGAGTGCCAATGATCCGACTGATGTTGAGGTCCCAACCGTGGTCGACCTGATTATGGAAGTTGTGGTCATCACTCCTGAATGGACAGTGCTGTACATTGCATATATTCTAAGGAAAGAGCTCTCAGAGAATGAAGAAGAGGCTCGATAGATCGTCCGTCGATCCAAGGCCTTTACTGTGATCAAGGGACAATTGTACAGAGAAAGCGCGACTGGAGTTGGCCAGAAGTGTATAATGTCAGAAGAAGGTCAGATAATTCTTGAGGATATCCACTCGGGGACCTGTGGCCATCATGCGTCCTCTCGGACCATTGTGGCTAAAGCATACCGAGCGGGATTTTACTGGCCGAAAGCAAATGAAATGGCAAAAGAAATAGTCGACAAGTGTGAAGGGTGTCAGTTCTATTCCAACATGTCGCACAAGCCCGCCTCAGCCTTAAAGACCATTCCACTCATCTGGCCCTTCGCTGTTTGGGGGTTGGACATGATTGGACCGCTGAGAACTGGCAGAAGCGGCTTCACTCACTTGCTAGTAGCAGTCGACAAGTTCACCAAGTGGATTGAAGCCAAGCCCATCAAGAACCTCGATGCATGCACTGCTATCAGTTTCGTCAGAGACTTGATATTCAGATATGGAGTTCCGCATAGCATCATCACTGACAATGGGTCAAACTTTGAAAACGACAAGTTCAAAGCCTTCTGCGCCTCTCAAGGCACGCGGGTCGACTATGCTTCAGTTGCTCATCCTCAGTCGAATGGACAAGCAGAACGTGCAAACGGTCTCATTCTCAAAGGGCTGAAACCACGGCTGATGCGTGATCTCAAGCATGCAGCAGGAGCTTGGGTCGACGAACTTCCATCAGTTCTTTGGGGATTGAGGACCACACCTAATCGGTCGACTGGGAGAACTCCATTCTTTCTGGTCTATGGAGCTGAAGCAGTTCTGCCGAGTGACCTGCTTCACAATGCACCTCGAGTCGAACTTTACTCTGAAGATGAAGCGGAACAAGCCCGGCAGGATGCAATTGACCTTTTGGAAGAAGAGAGAGAGAGAGAGATGGCCCTGATCCGCTCGACTATCTATCAGCAAGACTTGCGTCGGTTCCATGCCAGAAATGTGAAGAGTCGAGCCATCCAGGTAGGAGACTTGGTCCTCCGAGTGGATCAACAGAAACCTCACAAGCTCGCTCCTACTTGGGAGGGTCCCTTCATCGTCACCAGAGTTCTCCACAATGGAGCATATCATCTCTACAACGTCGATCACCAGATCGACGAGCCTCGAGCTTGGAATGCGGAGCTGCTCCACCCCTTTTATACTTAAGTACTCACTCGGGTGAGATGTAATAAAAGTACTTCTGTAGTTTGTTTATCTAAGTCAAGAATGTTATAATTTTCCCTGCGATTGTTATTACTTTTTGTTGAAATTCCCCCCCCCCCCAGTGGGTGGCTTAGCTGCGAATCCGTTTCGCCTAAGTTTGTAAAAACATCCTTACCGAGTTGCGAGTCAGCCTCCCACTCGGGGGCTTAGCTGCGAATCCGCTTCGCCTAAGTATTTAAAATCCTACCGAGTGGTGAGCCAGCCTCCCACTCGGGGGCTTAGTTGCAGTCCAAGTAATCGCCTAATTATTTAAAATCCTATCGAGTGGTGAGCCAGCCTCCCACTCGGGGGCTTAGCTGCAGTCCAAGTACTCGCCTAAGTATTTAAAATCCTACCAAGTGGTGAGCCAACCTCCACTCGGGGGCTTAGCTGCAGTCCAAGTACTCGCCTAAGTATTTAAAATGCTACCGAGTGGTGAGCCAGCCTCCCACTCGGGGGCTTAGCTGCAGTCCAAGTACTCGCCTAAGTATTTAAAATCCTACCGAGTGGTGAGCCAGCCTTCCACTCGGGGGCTTAGCTGCAGTCCAGTACTCGCCTAAGTTATAAAAATCCTACCGAGTGGAGAGCAAACCTCCCACTTGAGGGCTTAGCTGCAGTCCAGTACTCGCCTAAGTGATAAAAATCCTACCGAGTGGAGAGCAAACCTCCCACTCAGAGGCTTAGCTGCAGTCCAGTACTCGCCTAAGTGATAAAAATCTTACCGAGTGGAGAGCAAACCTCCCACTCGGGGGCTTAGTTGCAATCCAGTACTCGCCTAAGTGATAAAAATCCTATTGAGTGGAGAGCAAACCTCCCACTCGGAGGCTTAGCTGCAGTCCAGTACTCGCCTAAGTGATAAAAATCCTACCGAGTGGAGAGCAAACCTCCCACTCGGAGGCTTAGCTGCAGTTCAGTACTCGCCAATGTAATAAAAATCCTACCGAGTGGAGAGCAAACCTCCCACTCGGAGGTTTAGCTGCAGTCTAGTACTCGCCTAAGTAAGAAATCCATCCTGATCCACAAGGACGACGAGATGCAGTTCGACAGTTACCTTCTCCTTCGGAGCTGCGCCACAAGTACAACGTGCGGTCCATCCCAATCCGCAAGGACGACGAGGTGCAGGTCAACTGCTACTTTCTCCTTCAGAGCTGAGCCACAAGTACAACGTGCGGTCCATTCCAATCCGCAAGGACGACGAGGTTAGTCGCAGTCTGTGTTCCATCCCTACCTGCAAGGTCGATGATGTCAGGACCCCGACTCAATGCCACATCGATCTAGCATGTAACACCTCATATCACTTTGCGGCCTCACGCACGGTATTCCCACGGGTGTCGCCTTACCTTTGCCCGCGACCGTTTGCGCCTTTTGGCACACGTATATGACAGTGTCGCTAGCATCCATATGATAAGGAGCCCGGGCTGACATGGCTAGTCGTAAACCCAAAGTGGCACAAACTTACAGGGACAGGCATCCATGACCCATCATCGAACGTGTCGGTCATCAGCGAGTGAATCCAGGCTATAGCACTGGGCTAGCAGGACTCCGGTGAACCGGGCTGTAGCGGGCTAACAGGACTCCGGTATTCATCGCGTGACATTTCCCCGAAGGGACAGACACAGGAACGAAGAAGGACACATGCCGGCCAGCCTAAGTGTTTTGGAGCAGTAGCAAGCTACCATGGCTCGGTGGAAACACTAGGAGACATTTCCCGGTAAGAGAGGCTACTAAAGATAAACAACTAGATGGTCAGATCCCACACATACCAAGCATTTCAATAACATACACACAATATGCTCGATATGTGCAAATACAACATGGCATCACAATATGACTCTATGACTCAAGTAATTTATTCAATAGGCTCCGAGGAGCGAGGTATTACAAACATGGGTCTCATGACCCAACAATCAGAGCATACAAGTCAAAGCACATGCGGAAGCTATCATGTCTGAGTACAGACATCTATAAATGAAAAAGGCTGAGAAGCCTGACTATCTACCAGATCCTGCCGAGGGCACAAGATCGTAGCTGAGGTAACAAGCTAAACGTCGAAGTCCACGTGGAACTACTAGTGAGACCGAAGTCTCTCTACAAAACATAAAATAGGCAAACGTGAGTACAAATGTACCCAGCAAGACTTACATCAGAACTAACTACATATGCATCATTATCAACAAAGGGGATGTTGGGGTTTAACTGCAGCAAGCCAGCTTTGACTCGGTGGCTATCCTAAACTATGATTGCAAGTAACTCTTCAGGTGGCGCACACGAGTCCACATATTCACCATATCAATACACCACTATGGATCCGCTCCCATCTCCCTACGAGAACGCCATCCATAGCACTCACGCTTATCTTGCGTATTTTAGGGTATCCACTTTCACTTGTCTATGAACTGATATAAGCAACCCAGAAGTCCTTTTCCGCGGACACGGCTATTCGAATAGATGATGTTAACCCTGCAGGGGTGTACTTCTTCACACACGCTCTCACCACTTACCGCCGTTTACACGACATGTACTCGGCAACCTTCAAGCGGAAGCCCAACGTGGGTGTCGGCCACGGCCTGCCTAAACACTCGAGTCTCTAGTCCAGGTTTATCGCCTATTCGGGTTCCATCCATGAGGAGATCCGGCCGGAGTTTCGCTCACAGCCCCAAACGATGTGAACAGGGTTCCCGAGACACCAAACGGGCGCCCGGTACACCGTGCCACGTGCCTACCGCATGACAGCCCACCCCTACGGTCAGCGCTGCGCACGGCATCCAGCATACTACAAACACCAGAAACTACTTACAACTCCTGGACAGAGGACAAGGGTGATCAAGAAGCCGAGAGGGTCCATTGGTTTCGGGCCCAATGCGTGGTAGTAGCTGAATCATGGATCACAAACACAGAACTCAGTTCCTGAGGACGGCTGCAATGAGACAACCCACCATGTACTCCTACATGGCCTCTCACCGCTACCTTTACCAAATCGTATTCACACACTTAGCTCACACACAGTAGGACATGTTCACACACCTCTGATTCATTCCCGATGAATCAGACCTGACTCAACTCTAAGCAGTAGCAGGCATGACAAACAAGCATGAATGAGTAGGCACAACAGGGCTCAAACAACTCCTACTCATGCTAGTGGGTTTCATCTATTTACTGTGGCAATGACAGGTCATGCAAAGGATAAAGGGGTTCAGCTACCGCAGCAAGTAACAATATGATCGTTGTTGTCCTAATGCAGTAAAAGAGAGCAGGAGCGAGAGAGTGGGATTTTATCGGAATGAACAAGGGGGTTTTGCTTGCCTGGCACTTCTGAAGATAGCATTGAGTCTTCAGCAGAGTCAACGATCACAATGTCGAAACATCGTCTACCGGGAGGGGACAGATACCGGCAACAAAGAAGAAATACAATCAATGCAATGCACAATATGATGCATGCTCATGACATGGCAATATGAATGTGTTTTGAGCTAATGCAACTAGCAACAGATTAAATGAAGTTGGTTTGAATACAAGATTCAAATTCAAACTCCATATGTGATTATTCAAATGCCATTTAATTGATTTGTGCTAAACAGCAGCTATAAGTTGTTCTAACATGCATGAAAATGGTACAGATGGATTCCTTGAATTTTTCTGATAATTTTTCATATATAAATTATTTAATTTGGAGTTACGGTTGAATTTCTATGATTTTTAGAAGTTTATACAATTTTCTGGAATTATTAAATCATTTAAGATTTATTTAAATCCGGAAAAGGGGTTTATTGCGTCAGCATGACCTCATAGTGACGTCAGCAGGTCAACGTGCGGCCCAGGTCAAACTGACCGGTGGGTCCCGAGTGTCAGTGTCTAACTAAACTAATCTAACTTAGTTAATACTAACCTAACTTAATTAGCCGGGCGGGGCCCGCATGTCAGTGGCTCAGGGGAAGTCAAACTAGGGTCAAACCCGGGCCAACTCGCCGGAGTTGACCCACTGTTCGTCGCCGGCGGAGCCAGAGACGGCGGAGGGTGCGGGTTTCCTCCTCCGGCGACCAAATGGCCGGCGGAGGGTATCTACGGAATGCCCAGGCTCGCGCGCATCTAACAGGGCAAACGGGAGAAGCTAGGGCGGCCGTAATCCTCGCCGGCGTCGAGCTCAGCGGCTGCCGGACCTCGGGCGTTGGCGGAAATGGTGCTACGGTGCACAAGAGGGGAAACGGAAGGGCGCTGCGGCCTCCTGAGGTTGCGGTGAGCACGACGGTGGGCTCGGGAGCGAGCTGCGGTGGCTGTGGCCACGGCCACACCATGGCCGACGGCCAGGAGCAATCGGCTCCGGTGAAAATGGCGGCTAGAGTGCGGGAACGAGCGCGAGGAGGAGGGGGAATGGAAGAAGAGCTCACAGCGGATCCGGTGGAGGCAACGGCGAGGCCGGAGAGGGGCTGGAGCTCGCGAATCCTCGAAAGTTCGCCGGCGGCCGAAGGTTGGGGACGAGCTTGAGGGCGACGCTGCAGGGCTTCCGGAGGGCCGTGGATCTGTGGGGAGGAAGAGGGGGTCGAGGCGGAGCCTTTGAGCGCATCGGCGAGGCTAGGGGGTGGCGGTGGCCGCGAGGGAGCTCGTCGGTGGCGGCGGCTCCGTTCGGTCGCGGGAGGGAGAGGAAGCAGAGGAAGGGGAAGAGTTCGGGAGAGAGTGAGAGAGTTCCAGAGGAGTGGCGTGGCACGCATGGAGGCGTCCGGGGTGTCGAGGTGGAGCGGCAAGCAGGAGGTGGCCGAGGCATGCGCCGGCGTGCGTCGGCCACGCGCCTGTGCCTACTGGCGCAAGGAGGAAGGCGACAGGGGGGAAGTGGAGATGGGCTGGGCCGTGCTGGGCCAGGTAAGTGGGCGCCAGGTAAGTCTAGGTGGGTTCTCTCTCTCTTTTCCTATTTCTATTCTTTTTTGTATTTTGTTCTGTGTTGTTTTAGTTTAGTAAAATACTAAACCATTTTATAAAATCCTGAAAATAGTTATGTGGCTAGAACTAAAATATACCAAACCACATAAAATGTTCCAGTAGTATTGGACATATATTATTTATATATCAAATATGTATCCAATGCAAATAGTTATTTATTTAATTCAAAGGCCCAAAATAATTAACTCTGAGATACCAAAAATATTGTTTTGAGTTTTACCTCTTTGCAATATTTTCAGAGACTAAGAGGAACATTTTCTTGGACTTCTTTGAGAAGATTTTAATGTTGATCATTTTTAGAAGGTTTCTGAGGCTTTGAAAATCCCTCAATTCAAATTTCATTTGAATTAAAACATGATGCTCACATGAGGGTCTAGCCTAGTGCATAACAGGACCAGGGATGTGACAACTCACCCCCACTAAACAAAATCTCGTCTCGAGATTCAAGCGTAGGGTAAGACGAAGGGCAAACGCAAACTAGTATAATCTTCATGATCCAGGGTGCACTTCAAATGAACGTTGATTTGAACACCATCTTTGTCTTGTCGTCTTGCTCTGAGAACTCCAGCTAATCATGACAAGAAGAGGAAAGGAAAACTCTAGAAGGATCGATCTTCTCGAAGGTCGAACAACTCAGGATTAACTCTCGGAATGTGACATAGCAACATCCCTCGAGCTGAGAGACGAAGCACACCTCTAGAGAGATGGAGTGGAACAGATGACGAGGGTTCACTAGGTAGCCAACAATCCCACACTTAACAAGGTGGTAAACGATTGTCACGTAGCGAGGAGTTGAGTTGCCATGATATCACAACGAGGCATCTTAGGGATGGTGACTCGTAGATATATCCCCTTAAGTGGCAAAAAGAATTACCTTTGATTCAAAGATCATTGAAACTCTTTATACCAGCTTAAGGCAATTCTCGACCGATCGTTTGGAGGGGGTCGGTAGAGTGGCATACTCGGACTTGGATGATGTGGATTACCTTGTTGAAGACACCATAATAGATTAATTTGCTTATCATCGGAAATGGAAGAGACCCATAGTAGAATGGCACATGGCGGTGCAAGCTGGGAACAAAATGCAAATGCTGGGAATGATTCTGGTAACTAGGGAAGAACCCAACAATAGAGAGTGAATTCACTGTTTGAGAAGTTATAGCATAACCGAGGAAACTGAGAGCATCCCAATTAGTGTCGATGATAACACATAGCGCTTGTGCATGCTCTCAAGAACTTGAGCATTTCCACAATCATCAAGGTTTTACCAACATCCGTGTCAAGGGTGCTGACAACACAACATACTACCATGATGAATAGCGATGGACGATGCAGATGCAAAGGAGGATAACACTTTCTCAAATTTCACCCTTGGCGGGGCCAAGGAAATAAAATCTGGATGATCGACCGAGAGACATTTAGCACTCCGCTTCTAATGTTCTCCTTGATGTGCTAGTGTAACCTATTCATAGAAATGGTCTGGTATCTAGAACATCAAGTAGAAGGTCGGACTTCGGGAACACAACAAATCATAAGGCACAACTAGAGAGTAAATCCTACGAATTCCTTATGGGAAGGTGGCCAACTTCCTCAATCAAGATATTATAATAACAGGTCTTCCGGCTGGGTGTGTTGGCCACGACATCCACTTTACCGGTTATCGGGAGACCAATATTATAGTTCTTGGAAAATGTTCCAACCATCATATCTGCCTGAGATTCAGATCTGGTTGGTGTCAGGATATTCCAGACTCATCGAGTCTAGGAAGATAAATGAAAGTTTGCAACACAATTCGACGAGACAACGTTGCGAGATTCTCGGGGAATGAACTACGATAGTAAGCTCTAAAACATGAGCTGGTTCTGCTACAAACATGTGAACACGTTGTCCGAGACAAGCATGACCACAGAGTAGTCTTATAATAAAACACTACCGAGTTCAGGTGGGGAACCATCATCGAGGATATCGAAGTCCTTGCATAAGGTATACTCTTAAGAAGGAACTTCTTCTCCTTGAACAAATCAATCAGTGGCTTGGTGTGCTAGGGACACATATAGAATGGAGGTTGCAAGTCTCCAGACCACAGAATACTTTGCACGTATGCATGACTGACTTGGGATGATTCCAGAGGAAGCAAAACTAACTTTCTCAAATTCACGGCGGCAACTTTCACCAAATGCACGTATATAAGAGGAAGTCACTTCTTTCATCAAACAAGTACTTCATGAACTAGCATGAAGAAAATGCTTTCGAAAGTTTCCAACACTAGCTTAATGTTCAGCAAAATTATGGAGAAGACAAGGATGTTGTCAATGGGCTCAACAACAATTCATCCGGGTTTCCTTTTAAAAGGAATTCCATAGTTAAGTGAACACGGTGATAGCATTGGTCAGACCAAAGAATATAATGGTGTATGCTCGAGGAAAACCCACGAGTAAGACAACATTACGAACATCGTTGGTTCTGACTTGATTTGAGGATAGCCCACACCCAAATCAAAGGTTGGACAAGATGATAGGTCCATTAACTGATCACGAGGGTCAGTCGATGAAATATAAATTTTCTTCAACACACACTACACAAGAATATCCCTTTGGAACGAACTAAGTCAGGCAAGCTTTTATCTTCCAACTCTCCAAGTTGTTGTCTAGCTTAACCAACTAGCTCAGGGATATCTAACACCGATTCTTGGAGAGAAGGTGGTTCACAAGAAACCAACTTGATCACGAGCTCAACATAACAGTCAAGGGACAACCTGGTAATACTTCCGAGAAGATATTCGGAAAATCACGAACCACCGATATGTTACTAAGCTCGAGAACAATCTCGCTTTTGAGGGCAAGACGATATGATCAAATGAGTGAGGACTTGACAAGATCCTAACTCATCAATCGAAGGGTGCACCGAAATAAGGACTAGGTAGCACGATCAGTCTTAGAAGGATGATTCAAAAACCAACACGCTAAGAATGAAATTATTATCCTTTAACTACCAAGCAACGAGGTTGCTGGGAGTATTGATTTCACACATCACAATTCATTTGTCGGTATTCCGGTTGCATCAACACGAGGGCCGAGGAATGACTAATGATGGTGAGAAGTATCACTACCAAGAGTTCATAGGATGGTGTGCAATTCCAATAACAATCCTGATATAAAAGATGGTAATACTCTAAGGTAGAACAGAGCAAAAGCAAGATTAGCAATTTGATCTGCGGAGTACGACTTCTTTGACCCAATCTTGGATATGGAAGAGGTACTGGAGTTTGTTTCCTAGTCATTCTATGATAGAATGGCTTGACGGACCACAAGAGTAATAGGCATCGATAAACGAATGCATGCATACTCTTGACTATCAATTGATAGACGAAGGTCAGTAGACAACTAAAGAGGGACAACTCAAAGGAACATATAACTTTCTGAGTTGTGGATGCATAGATTAGTATGTCGAGCCAAGTTCAACATGTTTCTTCCGGATAACCCATGCAGAGAGGTAGGACTGGCAGAGTCACGATATATAATGGAGAACTCATCAAGAGCATTCTGGTTGTGATCGTTCAGTTCAACGAGGAACTTCTGCCATAAGTAGTTCATGGTATTTGGAAGAAGAAGATACCACGGACTTCAAGGACTATCGCAAAGGTTACTAATAACCTAAGGGAGCTAGCAATTACTATCAACATGAAGTAAGTAGGGTGAATCTCGGGTTCAAAACCCAAGGAGTAGAATACCTACTACTAAGTGGCATCACGGGATGCTTTCGAGAATAAAGGCCAGAATCATCACGATGGGACACAAAACATGGCTAGACTACTAGATGATTCCCTGAGACACCTAGGGTCATAACAATAACTCCAACATAAATGTCAAGGCAATAGGATACCTCAACTTAACAATTAGTGTGATTGAGCTGGCATAAAGGAACATCGAAACCAGAGGGAAAGGATTTTGCAAATGCATCAGATTGTTTAGAAACCTGGGATGACTCGGACAACATAACGGCTGTAAATGCTCAGAAAAGATTTGAGACATTCACAAAAATGGTGGCATAACCACTCAGATGCACAATATCAGGGTTTCGAGATCAATAATTAACATACAGAAGTAATAGGAACTGAAACGAGGCTTAAGTCCAACAATCGTATAAGTCTACGGATTAGTAACACGTGATCCTGATAGAAAGAAGAGATAGCCTAGTTCTTAATCCCCGTAGGAAAGATAAGATGACTCAGATCAGAAGGGCATAAGGTATAAGGAGTAAAAAGAGCCTTACGTTCCATCCCACAATCAATTCCCTTATATAACTAAAGAATTTCTAGACTCAACTTCGACCAGTTTGGCTTGGTAATCCTACAGGCAGTCAAGCTCTGATACCAACGCTGTCAGGACCCCGACTCAATGCCACATCGATCTAGCATGTAAAACCTCATATCACTTTGCGGCCTCACGCACGGTATTCCCACGGGTGTCGCCTTACCTTTGCCCGGGACCGTTTGCGCCTTTTGGCACACGTATATGACAGTGTCGCTAGCATCCATATGATAAGGAGCCCGGGCTGACATGGCTAGTCGTAAACCCAAAGTGGCACAAACTTACAGGGACAGGCATCCATGACCCAGCATCGAACGTGTCGGTCATCAGCGAGTGAATCCAGGCTGTAGCACTGGGCTAGCAGGACTCCGGTGAACCGGGCTGTAGCGGGCTAATAGGACTCCGGTATTCATCGCGTGACATTTCCCCGAAGGGACAGACACAGGAACGAAGAAGGACACATGCCGGCCAGCCTAAGTGTTTCGGAGCAGTAGCAAGCTACCATGGCTCGGTGGAAACACTAGGAGACATTTCCCGGTAAGAGAGGCTACTAAAGATAAACAACTAGATGGTCAGATCCCACACATACCAAGCATTTCAATAACATACACACAATATGCTCGATATGTGCAAATACAACATGGCATCACAACATGACTCTACGACTCAAGTATTTATTCAATAGGCTCCGAGGAGCGAGATATTACAAACATGGGTCTCATGACCCAACAATTCAGAGCATACAAGTCAAAGCACAAGCGGAAGCTATCATGTCTGAGTACAGACATCTATAAATGAAAAAGGCTGAGAAGCCTGACTATCTACCAGATCCTGCCGAGGGCACAAGATCGTAGCTGAGGTAACAAGCTAAACGTCGAAGTCCACGTGGAACTACTAGTGAGACCGAAGTCTCTCTGCAAAACATAAAATAGGCAAACGTGAGTACAAATGTACCCAGCAAGACTTACATCAGAACTAACTACATATGCATCATTATCAACAAAGGGGATGGTGGGGTTTAACTGCAGCAAGCCAGCTTTGACTCGGTGGCTATCCTAAACTATGATTGCAAGTAACTCTTCAGGTGGCGCACACGAGTCCACATATTCACCATATCAATACACCACTATGGATCCGCTCCCGTCTCCCTACGAGAACGCCATCCATAGCACTCACGCTTATCTTGCGTATTTTAGGGTATCCACTTTCACTTGTCTATGAACTGATATAAGCAACCCAGAAGTCCTTTTCCGCGAACACGGCTATTCGAATAGATGATGTTAACCCTGCAGGGTTGTACTTCTTCACACACGCTCTCACCACTTACCGCCGTTTACACGACATGTACTCGGCAACCTTCAAGCGGAAGCCCAACGTGGGTGTCGGCCACGGCCTGCCTAAACACTCAAGTCTCTAGTCCAGGTTTATCGCCTATTCGGGTTCCATCCATGAGGAGATCCGGCCGGAGTTTCGCTCACAGCCCCAAACGATGTGAACAGGGTTCCCGAGACACCAAACGGGCGCCCGGTACACCGTGCCACGTGCCTACCGCATGACAGCCCACCCCTACGGTCAGCGCTGCGCACGGCCTCCAGCATACTACAAACACCAGAAACTACTTGCAACTCCTGGACAGAGGACAAGGGTGATCAAGAAGCCGAGAGGGTCCATTGGTTTCGGGCCCAATGCGTGGTAGTAGCTGAATCATGGATCACAAACACAGAACTCAGTTCCTGAGGACGGCTGCAATGAGACAACCCACCATGTACTCCTACATGGCCTCTCACCGCTACCTTTACCAAATCGTATTCACACACTTAGCTCACACACAGTAGGACATGTTCACACACCTCTGATTCATTCCCGATGAATCAGA
Source organism: Triticum aestivum (assembly GCF_018294505.1). Lineage (NCBI taxonomy): Eukaryota > Viridiplantae > Streptophyta > Magnoliopsida > Poales > Poaceae > Triticum > Triticum aestivum. Next base: position 142,805,673 of record NC_057810.1, read on the forward strand.
CCTGACTCAACTCTAAGCAGTAGCAGGCATGACAAACAAGCATGAATGAGTAGGCACAACAGGGCTCAAACAACTCCTACTCATGCTAGTGGGTTTCATCTATTTACTGTGGCAATGACAGGTCATGCAAAGGATAAAGGGGTTCAGCTACCGCAGCAAGTAACAAATATGTCGTTGTTGTCCTAATGCAGTAAAAGAGAGCAGGAGCGAGAGAGTGGGATTGTATCGGAATGAACAAGGGGGTTTTGCTTGCCTGGCACTTCTGAAGATAACATTGAGTCTTCATCAGTGTCAACGATCACAATGTCGGAACATCGTCTACCGGGAGGGGACAGATACCGGCAACAAAGAAGAAATACAATCAATGCAATGCACAATATGATGCATGCTCATGACATGGCAATATGAATGTGTTTTGAGCTAATGCAACTAGCAACAGATTAAATGAAGTTGGTTTGAATACAAGATTCAAATTCAAACTCCATATGTGATTATTCAAATGCCATTAATTGATTTGTGCTAAACAGCAGCTATAAGTTGTTCTAACATGCATGAAAATGGTACAGATGGATTCCTTGAATTTTTCTGATAATTTTTCATATATAAATTATTTAATTTGGAGTTACGGTTGAATTTCTATGATTTTTAGAAGTTTATACAATTTTCTGAATTATTAAATCATTTAAGATTTATTTAAATCCGGAAAAGGGGTTTATTGCGTCAGCATGACCTCATAGTGACGTCAGCAGGTCAACGTGCGGCCCAGGTCAAACTGACCGGTGGGTCCCGAGTGTCAGTGTCTAACTAAACTAATCTAACTTAGTTAATACTAACCTAACTTAATTAGCCGGGCGGGGCCCGCATGTCAGTGGCTCTGGGGAAGTCAAACTAGGGTCAAACCCGGGCCAACTCGCCGGAGTTGACCCACTGTTCGTCGCCGGCGGAGCCAGAGACGGCGGAGGGTGCGGGTTTCCTCCTCCGGCGACCAAATGGCCGGCGGAGGGCATCTACGGAATGCCCAGGCTCGCGCGCATCTAACAGGGCAAACGGGAGAAGCTAGGGCGGCCGTAATCCTCGCCGGCGTCGAGCTCAGCGGCTGCCGGACCTCGGGCGTTGGCGGAAATGGTGCTACGGTGCACAAGAGGGGAAACGGAAGGGCGCTGCGGCCTCCTGAGGTTGCGGTGAGCACGACGGTGGGCTCGGGAGCGAGCTGTGGTGGCTGTGGCCACGACCACGCCATGGCCGACGGCGAGGAGCAATCAGCTCCGGTGAAAAGGGCGGCTAGAGTGCGGGAACGAGCGCGAGGAGGAGGGGGAATGGAAGAAGAGCTCACAGCGGATCCGGTGGAGGCAACGGCGAGGCCGGAGAGGGGCTGGAGCTCGCGAATCCTCGAAAGTTCGCCGGCGGCCGAAGGTTGGGGACGAGCTTGAGGGCGACGCTGCAGGGCTTCCGGAGGGCCGTGGATCGGTGGGGAGGAAGAGGGGGTCGAGGCGGAGCCTTTGAGCGCATCGGCGAGGCTAGAGGGTGGCGGTGGCCGCGAGGGAGCTCGTCGGTGGCGGCGGCTCCGTTCGGTCGCGGGAGGGAGAGGAAGCAGAGGAAGGGGAAGAGTTCGGGAGAGAGTGAGAGAGTTCCAGAGGAGTGGCGTGGCACGCATGGAGGCGTCCGGGGTGTCGAGGTGGAGCGGCAAGCAGGAGGTGGCTGGGGCGTGCGCCGGCGTGCGTCGGCCACGCGCCTGTCCCTACTGGCGCGAGGAGGAAGGCGATAGGGGGGAAGTGGAGATGGGCTGGGCCGTGCTGGGCCAGGTAAGTGGGCGCCAGGTAAGTCCAGGTTGGTTCTCTCTCTCTTTTCCTATTTCTATTCTTTTTTGTATTTTGTTCTGTGTTGTCTTAGTTTAGTAAAATACTAAACCATTTTATAAAATCCTGAAAATAGTTATGTGGCTAGAACTAAAATATACCAAACCACATAAAATGTTCCAGTAGTATTGGACATATATTATTTATATATCAAATATATATCCAATGCAAATAGTTATTTATTTAATTCAAAGGCCCAAAATAATTAACTCTGAGATACCAAAAATATTGTTTTGAGTTTTACCTCTTTGCAATATTTTCAGAGACTAAGAGGAACATTTTCTTGGACTTCTTTGAGAAGATTTTAATGTTGATCATTTTTAGAAGGTTTCTGAGGCTTTGAAAATCCCTCAATTCAAATTTCATTTGAATTAAAACATGATGCTCACATGAGGGTCTAGCCTAGTACATAACAGGACCAGGGATGTGACAGATGAAGTACAAGTCGACTGGAGTTTTCACCTCAAGGAAGCTGCTCAAACAAAGAAGTATTTTCTGAATGAAAAGCAAAGATTCTCTCAAAGGCAAATAAAAGCATGTTCGATGATAAATCAAGTTCGGATGAACGCCCTACAGATTCGAAAGTGCTCAGGTGTTAAGCGTGTTAAAGTTTATCGGTTACAAAAACCACTCGACATTCCGAGGCAAATTTAAAGTGGAGCATAGAAGTTTTTCACTCCTCAGGTGGAGGACTGGAAGGTGCAACAAACTGGTCGAGGTCGATTCCGTCAGCAATCCGGGTGACAGCAGCGATGAAGGTCTCCATGGAAGATTGGATGTAATACTTCCTGGTATTGGCAACTTTGAGGGATGCCAGCTTTTCCTCTTGCGCCTCCTTATAGTGGATGCGAACCAGAGACAGAGCAACATCAACACCACACCTGGCAGAGGACTTTTTCCATTCTTGCACTCGACTTGGAATCTCGTTCAGTCGAGTCATTAAAGATTCAAGGTCATTCTGAAGCGTCTGCTCTGGACAGAGTGTTGAGTCGATCCGCGACGCCGCAGATTTCGGCCGAGCAAGGTATTCCACCACACTAGCGACGTGAGACACCAGTCGGAGCACATTCATAGCGGCTTCGTCCTTCACAGGAGAGTTGATGGGGTCCAGGCTGGTCTCCACTCGGCTGGTCTCCTCCTCGAAGTTTTGGCAGAATTCTGTAAACATAGCTCGGGCTCAAAACAACAATCATATGATGAGTCGGTGTAAACAAGCCAGTCGGATAAAGGAGATTACCTTCAAGCATGAGGAATAGTTTTTTGGTGAGCCCTCCAAGATAAAGCTCCAGATCATTCTGCTTCCCTGCCAGTTGGCCAACCTTGTCAGTCAGAGCAATCTTGTCAGTCGGCTAACTTCCTTGTTGGCCGCGTGAAGAGCGGCTTTCAGCTTGACATTATCCTCCTCAAGTTTGCCGACTGAGGCCACTTTCTCTTCCACGAGCTTTGTTTTCTCCAAAGCTGCCTTCTGTGCCTCTGCAAGGTCATGGTCTTTCTTCTTCAGAGCCTCCTCCAGTTTATCTGCAAAGTAACAATGAGAACATAGTTGAGAATGGACAGAAAAACAAAGACAGTCATCAAGTTCTCACTAGCCATACCTTTTGCTTCGTCCTTCGCTTTTTGCAAGTTCTCCTGGGCAAGCTTCAAGTCGAGGTCGAGCTGGATCTGTTTGTTCTCTAACTCAGTATAGCGAGCCACAAGCTCGCAAGATTTCTGCAAAGAGTTAATCGACAAAACATCAAAGACAGATCACTTCCGAGTGACTAAGGAAAAATCGTAGCATTTCTAAGACTACAGCCGAATCAAAACATTCGACCGTAGTCTCGGGGACTACACCCAGTGGGTGCACTCAGCATGCCCCCACTGGTTTTACCAATTTGGTTCAACCAGTCGACCGAAAGAGGCAAAAGGGTTATGATCCTGAAGCCATAGCTAATTGTCAGCGGTCAGCCGCGTAAAAAAACAGTTCTTTAGACTATAGTCGACTGCCAGCAGTCCACCATAGTCTCGGGACTACACCCAGTGGGTGCACTCAGTGTGCCCCCACAGGTTTTAAGGTTCCATTTGACTGAGGATGACCAGGTCGAGTGAAGAAGTTCAAAGTATAAAGACTATAGTCGACTGCCCGCAGTCCACCATAGTCTCGGGGACTACACCCAGTGGGTGCACTCAGCGTGCCCCCACTAGTACAAAAATTCAATCGACACACCCACCCAGTGGGTGTACAGATATGAAAATCTTCAGAAAGAAGAAGTTTCAGGTAGCATATCCTAACAGAGCAAGCAACGATCAACTTACTTGGACATTGCTCTGAAGGGCTGAACTAGCATCATAAGCCGCCTGGCTGGCTTCCCGGACTGCCTTCACTTTCTCCATCATGATCCCCGCCTGGCGTATAGCCTCCTTAGCAGCACTCACTTGGTCTTTCGGGACGTGGTGTGTGGCAAAAAGGGAAGGTGGATCAGCAGTCGACGAAGTAGGTCGGGCACTTGTCAGCGGCACAGCAAAGGACACAGAAGCCCGAGCGGTGTTGCCCCCCTCGAGAACCAGCGTCTCAGGCACCATTACAGCTTGAGCAGCCTTGCCAGCAGGCACATGCTTGTTCTTCCTCTTCCTCAACGGCGTTTCTTCGTCGTCGTCGGGAAGATCAATGACATGAGGCGGAACTGCAAGAAAGATTCAAAAGTAAAAATGGAAATCCAATCGACCAAAAGCGAAACTGCACAGATCATACCAAGGTTGGAAGTGGCGGCATCTTCCATTTCCTGATCTTCGTGCTTAGCTGAGGTCTCGGAGGTGGCAGCACTGCAGATTTCAGAAATCAGTTGATCAGTCAACGAGTCGACCAAAAGTACACTCATGTTGAACAGGGAAACACAAGTTTTGCTGATTACCCGGAAATGGTGGGGATGACCATCCTCATCTTGGGCAGGGCCTTCGTCAGCTTCGATGACGTTGCTCGGGGTTGCTTCGGCGGTTTCTCAGTTGGCGCTGGAGAGGTTGTCCGAGGTCGCTTCGTCGACTACCCAGTGGGCGCGACAGCCTTACCGCGCTCGGCCGCCGGATCATGTGTCAGCTTGGACCGCCTTTCCGAGCGGGGAGGATCGACGTCTTCCTCCTCTTCCTCCTCCTCCTCCTCTTCACCAGAGCTGTCGTCTCCCTTATCCTCCTCGCCGTCGGACTCCCATTCCTCCTGGCTTTCACCTCCGCTTCCTTCTTCTTCTTCGACTGGTTCCTGCGCCCCGTTGGGCATCGAGTACATCTCAGTGGTGACCTAGAAGACAACAAAACAAGACAAAAGTCAGTTGACGGATTTGCACCAAAACAGAATGAATGCAGCAGGATCACAGTCGGAGATAAGTGGTTATACCTTGTCTGGTTCGTAAGACTAGTCGAGTGGTGGAATCCTCCTAGCTCCACGAGGATTGTCTTTGTTTCCTGTGATGGCAGTCATCCACCTCTCCAACGTGGCGTCATTGACCTCCTCTGGATGTTCCCGAGTGGTATCATCGGTACCAGTACAACCACATCGGGTGGCCTCGGTATTGGAGTGGCTGAATACGCCGTCAAAGGAAAACCTCCAGAAGATCCATGCCGGTCACTCCATCGTGAATGAGCTGGACTACACGTTCCATCAGCAATTTAACCTGGGCCTTCTCCTCCGGTAGCACCTTCAGAGAAGATGGCTTGTTCACTCGACTCATGGAGAAAGGAGGGAGTCCAGTCGACTGCCCTTGCGTCGGCTGGTCTTGGCAGTAGAGCCAGGTCGACTGTCACCCTCTAACCGAGTCGGGGAGAGTCATGGCCGAAAAAGCGCTCTTGCCCCTCATCTGGACCCCGAGTCCCCCACACATCTAGATTACTTGGGTTCTCTCGTCATTCGGGTTAGCTTTCTTCACCGTCTAAGAGCGACAAGTGAATATGTGTTTGAAGAGGCCCCAGTGCGGCCGACAGCCCAAGAAGTTTTCGCACAGTGACACAAAAGCAGCGAGATAGGCAATGGAGTTGGGAGTGAAATGATGGAGTTGCGCTCCAAAGAAGTTCAGAAACCCCCGGAAGAAAAGATTCGGCGGCAGAGAAAATCCACGATCTACATGGGTGGCTAAGAGAACGCACTCACCCTCTTGAGGCTGCGGCTGCCACTCCATCCCCGGAAGCCTCGCCGACCCGTGGGGGATCAGTCCCTCATAGGCCAGATCGTTGAGGTCCTTCTCGGTGATGGTCGAGCGGATCCAATCTCCCTGGACCCAACCTTGCGGCAGCTTGGACCGCGATGAAGATCCGCCCCGACTGGACGCTCTCCCCTTCACCTTCGCCGTCGCCTTCTTCGCCCGCTCCAAGACCGCAGTCTTCTCCTTCACCATTGTCGCCGGTGAAGCAGGTACGGAGCAGCGGCGCTGAGCAGGCTACGGGCGCAGCAGAAGAATCTGAGGGCGGAGGGGGGAAAAATGAGGACGCACTGTTCAAAATACCCCCGTCCGGTGCCTTATATGAGGCCACTTTTGAGTGGCTGACTGGTAGGCCCTGGCAATCCTGTCAAATCCCGCAACAGTCGCGCGCGCGATACGTGGCAAAAAAGGTGGCGCAAAGATCGAGGCGTCCTCGCCTTATCCCATCCGAGTGCCACGGTTTTCTCCGCTTCGCGTGCTTCCCAAAATTTGGATCCCGCAAAATCCGCTAACGGCAGAGTGACTTGTCAGACAACAGATTTCCTTCGATCCGTCGCTCGGAAATCTTCAAGTTCATAAAGTTCACTCGACAGCTGTGAAGAATGGATCAAGGCGACTAAAAGAGAAGTTGACACCATCACTAAAAGGTCATTGATCCAGAGTAAGACACACTCGCAACACAAAAAACAGGTCCGAAAGATTCTCAACTCCTTCCTCACTCGAACCTCGATCCATTCGGGGGCTAATGATGAAGTCATATACCTAGGGTAGGGTCATAGACCTGTCCAAGGTACCCTCCCCAAGGTCACCCGTAAAAGAAGCTGCCTTCCAGTTGACCTGGTTGGCTTCCACTCGACAGATTCAGAGACACTCAACCATAAAGACTCACTCGACCACCAGGAGTTCAGAACCACTCTGTATCCAAACAGTCTGTAATTAAGTAGTCTTTATGGCCATGATGACACTTTATGAAGGCGTTACCAGTAACGCCTGGCCTTCATGTACCTTAAACCCTTCGCTACGTGGGCTGGCTGGGGTCTTGGCGCACTCTATATAAGCCACCCCCCTCCACAGGCAGAGGGGTTCGCACCCCTGTAACATATACGCATATAATCCAGTCGACCGCCTCCGGGCTCCGAAACATAGGGCTGTTACTTCCTCCGAGAAGGGCCTGAACTCGTAAATCCCTTGCGTATACAACTACCCCATAGCTAGGGTCTTGCCTCTCCATTCCTACCCCCCATTCTACTGTCAGACTTAGAACCACGACAGGGCCTAGCCTCGCAGGGCGGACGACAGGAAGCTTCCTCAGGCACGGCCTCGTCAGGCTGTCTCGCGAGGAGGCGGAGAGATCAAGGCGGGGTACCTCACGAGGGTGCCCATGACGCAAGCCATGACGACCAAGGACGCCAGGCGGGCGCCAGCCCGTGCAGTGTCCTCATTTCCCCTTTGGTGCAAAGGAGGCAAGCGCAGGCAAGAGTATCAAGCAAAGGCAACCATTTCAGTGCAACAAGACCAAGACCAGCCCAACGGTAGGAAGGAGGTCATCGTGGAGCCCAAGCCGGCGTCATCGTCAGAGCCTTTGGCAAGCAAGGACCGACTTTAGTCAGGATAAGTGTACTGGATGTTCCCCTTCAAAATGGCCAATTGTTGGCGCCCTTGCCGCTCAATATTTGGGAAGAGGCCCAGGGCCTCTGCCTGTAAATAGGACTAGCCACCCACAGGGCAGAGGGATCGACCACCTTGCATCAAGCAGAGAGAGAGAGAGAAGCGACTGAACTCCCCCTAGCTGTTCATCTCACCAGCCAAGAACAGACCCTCGCGAGGCTGTTCTCCCTTGTACTAATCATCATCAGCCCAGAGGCAATCCACCACACCACAAACTAGAGTAGGGTATTACACCACAATGGTGGCCCGAACTAGTATAAACCTTGTGTCCCTTGTGTTGCTCTTTGTGTAGTTTAGATCTTTGTGAGGTGACGAGGTGTAGGTAGGTAGGATGTGTGATCTCCGCGCGCACCCCAGAGTTCGAACCTAGAGGGTCTGCCGGAACCCGAAATCCAACATTTGGCGCGCCAGGTAGGGGTGCACCGGAATCCGCCTTCCGCCGCCCTATTCTTCGTCGCCCCTCGCGTCCATGTCAGACGTTCGTCGGGCCCGCGCAGAGCACCAGGCCGCTCTCGCCACTCGCGTCGCCCAGACGGCCCCCGTCGGTAGCTGCTCCCGCCGTTCCCCGTCGCCAGCTGTCAACGCCGCCACCAGCCCGGCGGGGAATGAGCAGCAAGCATCATCGCAGCATCCGTCCGTGAGGCGAGACGGCCGCACCGCCACTCCTTCGCTCGCACCAGCTGGTTCTTCGTCCTGCGCGCTCCAGGCTCCCATGGAAGCTCGAGTCGCGCTCATCACGGTGAACGAGCTCTTGCGCTACTGCCCCGTCGACGACGTCTATGAGGAGTGGCTCGACCGCGTCGCCGAGCTCGTCTGCGCCGCAGGGGGCTCCCCCGCGCCGTCCTTCTCGCTGCACCGCACCCCGCCTTGCGCAGGCGATGAAGCTCCGAGGGCGCCTCAGCCGCCTCCTCCTCAAGAAGGCGCCTTGGCCCCAAGATGCGTGGCCCCTGGGCGGAACCCGCTCCGTCCGGCACCAGCACAGTGTAACGCCCTCGATGCGGCTATAGCTCCCACGTGTCGAGGCACGACTTAGAGGCATAACCGCATTGAAAGCAATGTCGCAAGTCAGGCAATCATAACAACGTCCCATGTAATATATAATAAAAGGGGGAGATAACCTAGTTGGCTTACACTCGCCACGTCACATCAGAGTACATAAATAACATCCATCAAACAAACACTCATGGCCCGACTACGGCGCCAAAATAGAAAAGAACCCAACGTGCGACAAGGTCCTGAATCGATAACCCCAACTAGGCACCACTACTGATCATCCGGAAAAGACACATAGTATCGCTGAGAGTCCTCGTCGAACTCCCACTTGAGCTCGTAATCGTCAACTGGAGCAGAAACACCTGGACCTGCATCTGGAGTTGTAGTATCTGTGAGCCACAGGGACTCAGCAATCTCACACCCACGCGATCAAGACTACTTAAGCTCATAGGAATGGATAAGGCAAGAAATATGTGGAGCTGCAGCAAGCGACTAGCATATGTGGTGGCTAACTTATACGCAAAAGAGAGCGAGAAGAGAAGGCGAAGCACGAGCGAGAAGCTAAAGGAACATCCTACGCAAGCATAACTCCAACACCGTGTCCACTTCCCGGACTCCGCCGAGAAGGGGCCATCACGGTAACACACACGGTTCATTCATTTTAATTAAGTTTAGTTCAAGTAATCTACAACCGGACATTAACAAATTCCCATCTGCCCATAACCGCGGGCACGGCTTTCGAAAGTTCAATCCCTGCAGGGGGGTCCCAACTTAGCCCATGACAAGCTCTCACGGTCAACGAAGGAATAGACCTCCACCCGAGACACACCGATCAGACTCGGCAACCCGGTACAACAAGACAATTCGACAGGTTAAAACAAGACCAGCAACACTGCCCGAATGTGCCGACAAATCCCGATAGGAGCTGCACATATCTCTTTCTCAGGGCACACTCAGATGAGCGCTCCATACAACTAAAACCAAACCTCGAGTTTCCCCGAGGGGGCGCTGCACAGGACTCTAGTTTGGACCAACGCTCAGAGGAGAACTAGCCCAGGGGGGTTAAAATAAGATGACCTTCGGGCTCCGGAAACCCAAGGGAAAAAGAGGCTAGGTGGCAAATGGTAAAACCAATGTTGGGCATTGCTGGAAAAGCTTTAATCAAGGCGAACTATCAAGGGGTTCCCATTATAACCCAACCGCGTAAGGGACGCAACAATCCGGGAACATAACACCGATGTGACGGAAACTAGGGCGGCAAGAGTGGAACAAAACACTAGGCGAGAGGCCGAGCCTTCCACCCTTTACCAAGTATATAGATGCATTAAGACAACATAGCAATATAATGATATCCCAACAAGAAAATAAATGTTCCAACAAGGAACGGCTCCAATCTTCACCTGCAACTAACAACGCTATAAGAAGGGCTGAGCAAAGCTGTAACATAGCCAATCAACGGTTTGCTAGGACAATGGTGGGTTAGAGGATCAACATGGCAATTGGGAGGCTGACAAGCAAAAGGTAGGCATCATAGCAGTGGCAAAGCAAAAGAGCGAGCAAACTAGCATAGCAAAGATAGTAGTGATTTCGAGGGTATGATCATCTTGCCTGCACAGTTGTCAGAGTTGACTGGATCCTCGCAAGCAAACTCAACGGGCTCCTCGGTAGTGAACTCGTCTCCCGGCTCTACCCAACAAGACAAACAAGCAACAAGGATACAATCAACCACGGGCAAAACCAAGCAATATGATGAAATGACGATATGCTATGCGGGAAGCAATGCGGGATGCAAAATGCCAGATATGACAGGAAATGCATGAACCTGGCATCAACTTGGAAAACCAAGTGTGCCACTGGATAGAGGGGATGAGATCGCTTGAAAACGATATAAAGATCATTGGAATCGGAGCTACGGTTTGGAAATGGCAAGCGTTTTAAGATATGACACCGGTCTGCGATTTACAGCAAGTAGGCATCTAAATGCAACGAAATGAACATGCTACAACCACCAAACATGAAAACAAAATACATGACAGTGATGTACACAAGATGGTTAACAAAACACTAGCACTGAGACATAGGCAAATTCATCCATTAAGAGGTTCAAACAAGCGTGGCTAAAATGCAAATGCAAAACAGATTCCAGACTTAGTGAAATTAACACTAGTCTGAAATTTCAGATCACGATGCTCTCTTCGGAGCAGCAAAACAACATGATAGAAAATCTGAACATGACAAGTAAGAACATGGCATGGAGCTACTCAACAAGCTTAACAAAACACCCAAAGTGACCTGGGGCCAAAAGGGTTCACAAAATACTCTACCGAGCTCACGAACATAGCTCGAACACAATCAGTTTTCAGACTTAATGAAAACTGAGGCATGCAGAAATCTAACTCACGAAGGCATGTAAACGAGCTCGATGCACTCACTACGATGCAAGTCATGGCAAGGAAAGCATATAACCAGCAAGAAGGCACAATGTGCTAGCTACACATGGCAAGAACGAAGGCATAGCATGCATGGAACACTAACGGTAGCATCGGCAAAATCGCAAACAAGTTGACGATCAGCCCAGATTAACAACGAAGCAAAAGTTGAGCTCGATTGAGTCAACCTAGATCACTCCACATATGCCAACAAAGACATGTATGGATAGAGCATAACATAAATATCAAAACTCCCTTACTGATCATCCTCAAAAGAGGCACGGATCACTAGGAAACAAGCTGGACATATAGCATCATGAACTAAAATATCCCAGACTTAGTGAAAATCACTAAGTCCCTGAAATCTGCAATCTCAGGTACCTCTCTTCGCAAGCTTGCACAAGACAACACACACATCCTAAAAATGCATGGGTGGCACCTCTGGAAAGAAGACAAAATGCTTAACAATTCATCCCAAAGGGGCACAGGCATATCATGCACGAATTAAACATGGCAAAAATGACAAAAGTGCATGACGAACTAACGGATCTGCGATTTAACTCACGAAGCCTCATTCTAACAGAATTTTGGGTATCAAGATGACCTCAAATGCAAATGATGCAATGGAATGAAATGATGTACATGTCGAGGTAAAGATTTTGATATATCATACGCCCAAAACGGAGCTACGGTTGCGGAGATACAAGCAGTCAAAGATAGCACGAAAATTAGGGTTTCGAGGGAGAGAGGTCAACCCAGATCTAGATCCAGCGGCACGGATTACGAGGCGGCCGGGGCACTGTAGCACGAGTCGCCGGAGGAGCTCGTCGCCGGAGCCGGTGGAGGAGGGGAGGCCGACGAGGCGGCGGGGAGAGGCCGGGGTGGCGCCGGGGAAGACCGGTGGCGGCGCCCGGCGGCGGTGGACGCGGCCCGCGCGCCGGCGAGGGCAGCGGCGGCCGGCGCCGATGCGGGCGGCGGCGGGGCGCGCCGGTGACGAGGGCGGCGGCCGGCGGAGCGTCGGGCGGCGGCGGCCTCGTGCGAAGGAGGAGGCGGCGGCGGATCGGGCCTCGGGGGCCGGCGCTGGGCCTCGGGCCCGCGTCGGTGGCGGCGGCGAACTGGTCCCGCGGGGACACGTGGCGGCGGCGGGTTGGATGGCGGCGGCGGGCGGACGTTGTCCGGTCGGATCCGGACACGTCCGTCGGTGGCGGGGTTGATCTGTTTTTTTTAACTAGGGTTTCGGACGGGGGAAGAAGAGATCCGAATGGAGGGGGTATAAATAGGCATAAGTGGAGCTAGGAGAGTCCAAATGAGGTGCGGTTTTCGCCCACACGATCGTGATCGAACGCTCTAGGACATGGAGCAGAGTTTGGTGGGTTTTGGGCCAAATTTGGAGGGGTGTTGGGATGCAACACACACGAGGCCTTTTCGGTCCCTCGGTTAACCGTTGGAGTATCAAACGAAGTCCAAATGATACGAAACTTGACAGGCGGTCTACCGGTAGTAAACCAAGGCCGCTTGGCAAGTCTCGGTCCAATCCAGAAATGTTTAATCCCCACACACGAAAGAAAGCTAGAAATGGCCACCGGAGGAGAACGAAGCGCCGGAATGCAAAACGGACAACGGGGAAAATGCTCGAATGCATGAGATGAACATGTATGCAAATGCAATGCACGTGATGACATGATAAGAGATGCACGAAAAGAAAAACAACACACGGAGACACAGACCCAAACCCGAGAAATAAATATAACTTAGCGCCGGAGACGGCAAGAGTTGGATACAAATATGGAAAGTATATCTGGGGCGTTACAACACTCCACCACTACAAAAAGATCTCGTCCCGAGATCTAGGACTGAAAGAACTCCGGGTACTCAGAACGGAGGTGATCCTCACGTTCCCAGGTAGCTTCACGGTCAGAATGGTGAGACCACTTGAATTTGAGGAATTTGATTGATTTGTTGCGAGTCTTGCGTTCAGTCTCTTCAAGAATAGCAACTGGGTGCTCACGATAAGACAGATCTTCTTGGAGCTCAATGTCCTCGAAGTTGACGGTGCGGTCAGGAATCTTGAAGCACTTTCGAAGCTGAGAGACATGGAACACATCATGAACATTTGCAAAGTTTGAAGGAAGCTCGAGTTGATAGGCGAGCTCGCCTCTCTTGCTGACAATCTTGAAAGGTCCCACGTATCTAGGGGCAAGCTTCCCTTTGATACCGAAGCGACGAGTACCTTTCATGGGAGAGACGCGGAGGTAAACATGATCTCCGATCTCGAAAACCACATCACGGTGCTTACTATCATAGTAGCTCTTCTGGCGGGACTGGGCTGCTTTGAGGTTATCACGAATGACTTTGCACATATCTTCTGCTTCTGTGATTAGGTCATTACCCAGCAGCTGACGTTCACCAGTTTCAGACCAGTTGAGAGGGGTACGACACTTCCTGCCATATAGAATTTCAAAGGGGGCCTTGCCCGAACTTGCTTGAAAGCTGTTGTTGTAAGAGAATTCAGCATAAGGAAGACAGTCCTCCCACTTCATGCCGAAGGAGATCACACAAGCCCTGAGCATATCTTCAAGAATCTGGTTGACACGCTCGACTTGACCGCTCGTTTGAGGATGGAAAGCTGTGCTGAAGCGAATGCTTGTGCCCATGGCCTTCTGAAAAGAATCCCAAAACTTGGAGGTAAAGATGCTGCCACGGTCTGAAGATATCACTTGAGGAATACCGTGCAGAGAGAAAATGCGAGAGGTATAAGCAACAACTTTCTTCTCTTGCATCAGTACAGCACCGAGACCTAGGAGAGAGGCATCACAAAAGACCTCGTACGGCTTGGTTTCAACAGGCGGAGTCAGAACTGGAGCAGTGATCAATTTCTCTTTCAAACTGTTGAAAGCAATATCACACTCCGGAGACCAAACGTACTTGACGTGCTTCTGAAGAAGATTTGAGAGAGGCTTGGCGATCTTAGAAAAGTTTTCAACGAATCTTCTGCAATAGCTTGCGAGACCGAGAAAACTGCGGAGTTGCTTCACGTTCTGAGGAGGTTCCCAATTCACAATTGCGGACACCTTCTCAGGATTCACGGAAATGCCCTTGGCAGAGATGATATGACCAAGATAAAGAACCTCATCGAGCCAAAATTCACACTTGGAGAACTTGGCGTAGAACTGATGTTCTCTGAGCTTGTCAAGAACCAAACGCAAGTGCTTGGCATGATCTTCCTTGTTCTTCGAGAAAACCAGAATGTCGTCGAGATAGACCAAAACGAAGTCATTGGTGTAGGGGCTGAAGATGAAGTTCATCATGCGAGAGAACGTCGGAGGAGCGTTTGCAAGGCCAAAAGACATGACGGTGTATTCATATGAACCAAAGCTTGTTCTGAACGCCGTCTTGGGAATATCTTGCTCACGAATACGAATCTGATGATAACCCATACGGAGATCAAGCTTGGAGAATACTTGAGCACCTTTGAGTTGTTCGAACAGCTCATTGATGTTGGGAAGTGGGTATTTGTTCTTGATGGTCTTCTTGTTCACTGGACGGTAATCAACACAAAGTCGACTCGATCCATCCTTCTTCTTCACAAAAAGAACACCACAACCCCACGGAGAAGTACTAGGCCGGATGAGACCCAATCTTTCTTGCTCATCGAGTTGTTTCTTCAACTCCTTCAACTCTTCGGGGCCGAGCTTGTAGGGACGTTTGCACACAGGTTCCGTACCGGGCTCAAGTTCAATAACAAATTCAACCGGCCGGTTTGGAGGCATCCCTGGAAGTTCTTCTGGAAAGACGTCTTGATATTCGCAAACGACAGGAATTTGAGAGATGGCATCCAATTCACCCTTCTCATTGAGAGAAAACAACCGGATGGTATTATCCCGAGCGGCAAAGACAATGACATCCTCAGACGAATGAGTCAATTGAATCTGCCTGGCAGCACAGTCAAGATGTGCCTTGTGCTTAGAAAGCCAATCCATTCCGAGAATAAGATCAATATCCGAGTTACCGAGAACAATTGGGGAAGAAAGGAACTTGTAGTCACCCAATGTGATAGTAACCTCAGGGACGCAGGTGTTAGCTGTCATCTGCTTGCCCGGTGACACAATTTGCAAGGAACTTTGCAGATACTGATAATCACACTCATACTTTGATGCAAAAGGTTTGGAAATGAAGCAATGCGATGCACCTGTGTCAAAAAGAACTTTTGCAGGAACATCGTTAACAGGAAGGTTACCCATGATCACATCTGACGAGTCCTCTGCCTGAGCTGCATTCACCATATTGACCTTGGCGTGCTTGGGATTGTGCTTGACCACAGCTGTACTTGCCGATCTGACAGGAGGAGGAGGAGGAAGACGCCTCTGGTTGGTACACTTGTTGGCATAGTGACCCTTCTGTTGGCACTTGTTGCACGTGACCTCTGAAAGCGGACGGTGATACGGAGCACTCGGTCTTGGCGCTTGAGACGAAGACTTGTTCTGAAAGCCTGGGTTGGGTGGGTGGGAGAAACCACTGCCACCTTTGCTCTTCTGCTGAAACGGCTGACGGAACGGAGGAGGAGGAAGCCAATACTTCTGCTGCTTCGCCACTTGAGTAGAGGAAGAAGGAGTAACATCTCTGGCACGCTTCCTGGAAGCATCACACCTCATCTGAGCAGCCTCTTGCTTCAGTGCCATGTTGTAGAACTCATCGTATCTCAACGGCTCAAAGAGGACAAGAGCGAGCTGAATTTCCTCACGAAGACCACCCCTGAACTGATAGATCATGCTCTTCTCATCAGGAACATCCTGCTTGGCAAAACGGGCGAGCTTCTGGAACAACTTGTTGTAGTCATAGACAGACAAAGAGCCTTGCTTCAGATTGCGGAATTCCTGACGCTTACTCTCAACCACACTTTGAGGGATGTGATGAGCGCGGAAATCTTGACGGAAATCGTCCCAAGTGATCAGACGTCCACCTCTGGAATCCTTGTACTGCTGGAACCACTCTGCAGCCTGATCTTTGAGCTGGAAAGAAGCGAACTTGACGAAATCTTCAGGCCTGACGTTGCTGCATTCAAAATGCTTGCCCAGATCCACTAGCCAATCGTCAGCATCGGTAGCCTCAACACAACTGCTGAACGTCTTTGGGCCATTTGCGAGGAACTGGTTCAGAGTAGCAAAGTGGTGCTGATTATGGCCTTGATTCCCTTGACTGCCTTGATTGCGCTCTTGGAGAATTTGCATGATCAACTGTGTGTTTGCATTAGTAGCGGCCATCACAGCTTGCCATGCTTCCGGAGGAGGCGGAGGTGGAGGCGGATCAGGATTCGGAGTCGTGCGCGTTGGAGGAGCCATCCTGAAGAGGTTGACCACCATTAGCACATTGATAGACAACAATATAGAAGCTGAATCCAACGGAATGAAAATTGCAACATATAGTCTTCACATCCGAACAAAATGAACGAATGCATTCCTCTTCAAATGGTCACATATCCATAAATTGAGAAGCCACGTAGAATTAAGGTAGAGAAATAATCAACAAGGTACGGATCAAGAACGAATAATCGGTAAGAAATCCCAATCTCAAACCAATATCCGTGGAAGAAGAACTAGATCTACTAGAATTCCCACCTATGAAACTCCCGAACCTTTCCGGTTATGCAATCAGGTGTTGGGGATACAGGGGAAGCATAATATCTCACCCAAACTAGCAAATCCTACATCCAGCTGTATCCATCCTTCAACACATAACCAAGAAAACTTCGGAAACCATCTACCTCAACCTTCGAAAAGCATCCGTTATACAAGTTATGGTGATACTCCCGAACTCCCGCCCCAGTACTGGGTGGCGTCGAGGTTATCTCACCAACGAACTGCATAAAAGAGATTTCCGATGTCGCGCACATATCTCAAGTATACCAGAATTGCAACGATAAAATTGTGACGACAACACCTCGGAGCTCAACTCCCCGGGACACTGCCACAACCCCTAAAGACAGGAGGCACCAAGAACAATGTTCTCGTCACAAAACCATCGGAACAAATCCAAAATACTCGCGTGATCCTAAATTTTTTTTGTGAAATTTGAGAAGAGAAGAGTCAAAACTCTACGTCAGGATGCCTTACCAGAGCGATGAGGAGACTGGGAAGTAAAAAGAATTCCTAAGCTCTCCGATATATAATTCCTAAGGACTCAAAACATTTTTCTAGACACAACTCGGCTGCTAAAAACGATCAAGCAATGGGGGCTCCTAAGGTCGGGGAAGGCTCTGATTACCAACTTGTAACGCCCTCGATGCGGCTATAGCTCCCACGTGTCGAGGCACGACTTAGAGGCATAACCGCATTGAAAGCAATGTCGCAAGTCAGGCAATCATTACAACATCCCATGTAATATATAATAAAAGGGGGAGATAACATAGTTGGCTTACACTCGCCACGTCACATCAGAGTACATAAATAACATCCATCAAACAAACACTCATGGCCCGACTACGGCGCCAAAATAGAAAAGAACCCAACGTGCGACAAGGTCCTGAATCGATAACCCCAACTAGGCACCACTACTGATCATCCGGAAAAGACACATAGTATCGCTGAGAGTCCTCGTCGAACTCCCACTTGAGCTCGTAATCGTCAACTGGAGCAGAAACACCTGGACCTGCATCTGGAGTTGTAGTATCTGTGAGCCACAGGGACTCAGCAATCTCACACCCACGCGATCAAGACTATTTAAGCTCATAGGAATGGATAAGGCAAAAATATGTGGAGCTGCAGCAAGCGACTAGCATATGTGGTGGCTAACTTATACGCAAAAGAGAGCGAGAAGAGAAGGCGAAGCACGAGCGAGAAGCTAAAGGAACATCCTGCGCAAGCATAACTCCAACACCGTGTCCACTTCCCGGACTCCGCCGAGAAGGGGCCATCACGGTAACACACACGGTTGATTCATTTTAATTAAGTTTAGTTCAAGTAATCTACAACCGGACATTAACAAATTCCCATCTGCCCATAACCGCGGGCACGGCTTTCGAAAGTTCAATCCCTGCAGGGGGGTCCCAACTTAGCCCATGACAAGCTCTCACGGTCAACGAAGGAATAGACCTCCACCCGAGACACACCGATCAGACTCGGCAACCCGGTACAACAAGACAATTCGACAGGTTAAAACAAGACCAGCAACACCGCCCGAATGTGCCGACAAATCCCGATAGGAGCTGCACATATCTCTTTCTCAGGGCACACTCAGATGAGCGCTCCATACAACTAAAACCAAACCTCGAGTTTCCCCGAGGGGGCGCTGCACAGGACTCTAGTTTGGACCAACGCTCAGAGGAGCACTGGCCCGGGGGGGGTTAAAATAAGATGACCTTCGGGCTCCGGAAACCCAAGGGAAAAAGAGGCTAGGTGGCAAATGGTAAAACCAATGTTGGGCATTGCTGGAAAAGCTTTAATCAAGGCGAACTATCAAGGGGTTCCCATTATAACCCAACCGCGTAAGGGACGCAACAATCCGGGAACATAACACCGATATGACGGAAACTAGGGCGGCAAGAGTGGAACAAAACACTAGGCGAGAGGCCGAGCCTTCCACCCTTTACCAAGTATATAGATGCATTAAGACAACATAGCAATATAATGATATCCCAACAAGAAAATAAATGTTCCAACAAGGAACGGCTCCAATCTTCACCTGCAACTAACAACGCTATAAGAAGGGCTGAGCAAAGCGGTAACATAGCCAATCAACGGTTTGCTAGGACAATGGTGGGTTAGAGGATCAACATGGCAATTGGGAGGCTGACAAGCAAAAGGTAGGCATCGTAGCAGTGGCAAAGCAAAAGAGCGAGCAAACTAGCATAGCAAAGATAGTAGTGATTTCGAGGGTATGATCATCTTGCCTGCACAGTTGTCAGAGTTGACTGGATCCTCGCAAGCAAACTCAACGGGCTCCTCGGTAGCGAACTCGTCTCCCGGCTCTACCCAACAAGACAAACAAGCAACAAGGATACAATCAACCACGGGCAAGACCAAGCAATATGATGAAATGACGATATGCTATGCGGGATGCGATGCGGGATGCAAAATGCAAGATATGACAGGAAATGCATGAACCTGGCATCAACTTGGAAAACCAAGTATGCCACTGGATAGAGGGTATGAAATCGCTTGAAAACGATATAAAGATCATTGGAATCGGAGCTACGGTTTGGAAATGGCAAGCGTTTTAAGATATGACACCGGTCTGCGATTTACAGCAAGTAGGCATCTAAATGCAACGAAATGAACATGCTACAGCCACCAAACATGAAAACAAAATACATGGCAGTGATGTACACAAGATGGTTAACAAAACACTAGCACTGAGCCATAGGCAAATTCATCCATTAAGAGGTTCAAACAAGCATGGCTAAAATGCAAATGCAAAACAGATTCCAGACTTAGTGAAATTAACACTAGTCTGAAATTTCAGATCACGATGCTCTCTTCGGAGCAGCAAAACAACATGATAGAAAACCTGAACATGACAAGTAAGAACATGGCATGGAGCTACTCAACAAGCTTAACAAAACACCCAAAGTGACCTGGGGCCAAAAGGGTTCACAAAATACTCTACCGAGCTCACGAACATAGCTCGAACACAATCAGTTTTCAGACTTAGTGAAAACTGAGACATGCTGAAATTTAACTCACGAAGGCATGTAAACGAGCTCGATGCACTCACTACGGTGCAAGTCATGGCAAGGAAAGCATATAACCAGCAAGAAGGCACAATGTGCTAGCTACACATGGCAAGAACGAAGGCATAGCATGCATGGAACACTAACGGTAGCATCGGCAAAATCGCAAACAAGTTGACGATCTGCCCAGATTAACAACGAAGCAAAAGTTGAGCTCGATTGAGTCAACCTAGAGCACTCCACATATGCCAACAAAGACATGGATGGATAGAGCATAACATAAATATCAAAACTCCCTTACTGATCATCCTCAAAAGAGGCACGGATCACTAGGAAACAAGCTGGACATATAGCATCATGAACTAAAATATCCCAGACTTAGTGAAAATCACTAAGTCCCTGAAATCTGCAATCTCAGGTACCTCTCTTTGCAAGCTTGCACAATACACCACACACATCCTAAAAATGCATGGGTGGCACCTCTGGAAAGAAGACAAAATGCTTAACAATTCATCCCAAAGGGGCACAGGCATATCATGCACGAATTAAACATGGCAAAAATGACAAAAGTGCATGATGAACTAACGGATCTGCGATTTAACTCACGAAGCCTCCTTCTAACAGAATTTTGGGTATAAAGATGACCTCAAATGCAAATGATGCAATGGAATGAAATGATGTACATGTCGAGGCGAAGATTTTGGTATATCATATGCCCAAAACAGAGCTACGGTTGCGGAGATACAAGCAGTCAAAGATAGCACGAAAATTAGGGTTTCGGGGGAGAGAGGTCAACCCAGATCTAGATCCAGCGGCACGGATTACGAGGCGGCCGGGGCACTGTAGCACGAGTCGCCGGAGGAGCTCGTCGCCGGAGCCGGTGGAGGAGGGGAGGCCGGCGAGGCGGCGGGGAGAGGCCGGGGTGGCGCCGGGGAAGACCGGTGGCGGCGCCCGGCGGCGGTGGACGCGGCCCGCGCGCCGGCGAGGGCGGCGGCGGCCGGCGCCGATGCGGGCGGCGGCGGGGCGCGCCGGTGACGAGGGCGGCGGCCGGCGGAGCGTCGGGCGGCGGCGGCCTCGGGCGAAGGAGGAGGCGGCGGCGGATCGGGCCTCGGGGGCCGGCGCTGGGCCTCGGGCCCGCGTCGGTGGCGGCGGCGAACTGGTCCCGCGGGGACACGTGGCGGCGGCGGGTTGGATGGCGGCGGCGGGCGGACGTTGTCCGGTCGTATCCGGACACGTCCGTCGGTGGCGGGGTTGATCTGTTTTTTTTTAACTAGGGTTTCAGACGGGGGAAGAAGAGATCCGAATGGAGGGGGTATAAATAGGCATAAGTGGAGCTAGGAGAGTCTAAATGAGGTGCGGTTTTCGCCCACACGATCGTGATCGAACGCTCTAGGACATGGAGCAGAGTTTGGTGGGTTTTGGGCCAAATTTGGAGGGGTGTTGGGCTGCAACACACACGAGGCCTTTTCGGTCCCTCGGTTAACCGTTGGAGTATCAAACGAAGTCCAAATGATACGAAACTTGACAGACGGTCTACCGGTAGTAAACCAAGGCCGCTTGGCAAGTCTCGGTCCAATCCAGAAATGTTTAATCCCCACACACGAAAAAAAGCTAGAAATGGCCACCGGAGGAGAACGAAGCGCCGGAATGGAAAACGGACAACGGGGAAAATGCTCGAATGCATGAGATGAACATGTATGCCAATGCAATGCACGTGATGACATGATAAGAGATGCACGAAAAGAAAAACAATACACGGAGACACAGACCCAAACCCGAGAAATAAATATAACTTAGCGCCGGAGACGGCAAGAGTTGGATACAAATATGGAAAGTATATCTGGGGCGTTACACACAGCAAGAGCAGAACTGCCAAGAGGTTCCTCGTCCCCAAGAAGCTGCCCGAGTGCTCCCCTGCACCGACCCGTCACGACCGCGCTCCAGTTCCCGCACGTCAAGACCCCGCGCTGCTCCCAGCGGCAGCGCCCGGGGACCCGCAAGATCAAGCTCTCCGTCACCCAAGGCCTCCCGTGGCCACTGCAGGCTGCCGCGCCTTCACCGCTGAGCTACGCAGCATCGCGTGGCCCGACAAGTTCAAGCCAGACCTGCCCCCTCGCTACGACGGCACGGCCGACCCGGCGGAGTTCCTTCAGCTTTACGAGCTCGGCATCGAAGCCGCCAACGGGGACGAAAAGGTCATGGCAAAGGAGGCCATCGTCTCAGCCTTCTCCGACGGTGTGCGCGACGTCAAGATGAAGGAGGAGCTGGCGATGCATGAAGACCTGTGCACATCCCTGGAGCTGTTCAACTTGACGACCAAGTGCGCCAGGGCTAAGGAGGGGTGCCTCTCCCTCCTCGAGCTTCCGGCTGCTGACCCAGAACAGAAGAAGCCCAAGGCCAAGGACGTGAAGCGCAAGGGGGCTGCCGTGCTCGCGGCAGAACCAGACACCAAGCAAGGTAGGGATTAGCCCGAATCTTCCAAGGGCAGCCGGTACTGCGTGTACTACGACCTCCACACCCACAACACCAACGAATGCCAAGAGCTCAGAGCCGTGCGAGAAGGGAGAATCGGTCGACGCCCCGACCGCAGTGATCGAGGCTATGGCCGAGGAGGAGGAAGAAACACAGGATGCTGGGAAGACCGTGGCCCTCGCCAAGGGTGGCGTGACCGACCTCGCGAGGACCGCTGGCAGGATCAGCCTCGCGAGGGAGGCTGGAGGGATCAGCCTCGCGAGGATCACCTGCAAGGCAACGCAGGCCTCCCTCCTCTGCCGCTGCAGCCAAGGAGAAATGAAGACCATCATCAGGACGAGGGGGCTGGGGGCTTCCAGGAGCCACGTGCGATCGCTTGCATCCTGGGCGGAGCTCAAGCCCCAGCTTCTCAACGCATCTTCAAGCAGTTCGCCCGTGAAGTGAATGCAGTCCTCCCCAAGCTTGAAGCCACACGCCCTCTCAGGTTGTCAGCATGCGCCATCACGTTCAGCTCAGCGGATTAGCTCAAGTGCGTAGCCACAGCCGGAGTCCTCCCGATGCTTTGTTCCCCAATCATCAGCAACGTGCAAGTCACCAGGACCCTCATCGATGGCGGAGAAGGGCTCAATGTCCTGTCCGTCGAGACATTCAACAATCTCGAAGTGCCTTACAACCAGCTTCAGCCAACCAAGCCTTTCTCCGGAGTCACTGATGGCTCCACGGTTCCGATAGGCAGATCCGACTCCCTGTCACCTTTGGGGCGCGCGACAACTACCGCACCGAGCTCATCGACTTCGACGTCGCCCACATTCGCCTACCATACAACGCCATCCTCGGGTACCCAGCTCTGGCCAAGTTCATGGCCGTGACCCATCACGGCTACAGCGTCCTCAAGATGCCAGGAAGCGGCGGAGTCATCACGGTGCCTTGTGAAGAGTGGGACGCAGTGTGTTCCCTGGAGTGAGCCTTTCAAGCCGCGTCACTTGAAGACCCAGACCACCGGAGTGGGAGGCTCCCAGAGACTGCTCCCAAGAAGAAGAAGACGTCGCCTGGCCTGACCCCTCGGGAGGCAGGCCCCTTAGGCTCTGCGCCTGTTTAGGGGGCACCACCTTCTGTCGCATAGGAAGGCGCGCCCGGCGCCCTCCTCGAGCAAGGCTCGGGGGCTCTCCCCTGGAGGGCCACCGACTTTGCTAGGATCACAAGAGAGGTGCTTGGGCACCACTTGGAGGCGTGTTTCAAAGCACGTTTCCCTCAGCAAGGAGCGAAGCAAGGAGGGCCAAACCCTTAGGAGTTCATTGGCAAGATCGTTTAGGAGCTGCAAGAGTCAAGAGTCATGAGTGGTAGCTGCCGCTTACCTGCCGTAGCCCCCCATCCGGGCCAGGATGGTGGGCTGCGCATCTGCATCGACATACCAGGGCTCAACCGAGCCGCCTCTCAGGAGCGCCTTTGGCCCTCACGCATGCGGCGCTGTGAAGGTCCACCCCACAGCTACGTTCGCATGCCTTTCGGTTTGCCGAACGCGGCTGCCACGCACCAGCGCCTCATGAGGGGCATCTTGGAGGCTCAAGTGGCCAGGCGTTCCGCAGTCCTGGCAGAGATGGAGATGGTCCGCGAGGAGCCACCAGCGCCTCCGGGGCCTCCCGAGGCCCCGGGGCCTGGGGGCTCGTGAGGATCGGCTTCCACAGCGCGCGACGTCCGCTACTTCAACATCCCCTCTTCCTCAACGCTATCAGGTGACAACCTTCGAGTTTCATTTTCAGCTGGGAGCGCCCCCAGGGCTGCATCATTCCCAGGCCGTGTGGGTGCGTCCTTACGGCATGTATCCCTTTTTGCTTCATGTTTCTAGCTTACTTTATTGGGGGCGCCTCTCGGGCTGCATCATCCCCAGGTCTCGGGCTCTACCTAGCGATGTTCGTCTCCCTTGCGCCTATCTAAATGGACTTGCTCCTTCATGACTAACGTGTTTGACCTAATCGCCCACTCAATTGACACCAACTAATGGAGCTGCTCCCCAACGGCACGACGCTTGCGCATGGGTCCGTCCCTGCAACGCCGACAAATTTGGATGGCTGAGCTCTAGCCGTGGCATCCCGGCATAGCGTCACCTCGTCAAGCCTTCAATGCCTCTTCGCCCCTCCGGAGCAACCAACGGCTAACTGTCGATTGTCATGACTAACCCTTGTTCTTTTTATGATGAGCCTGCAGGATCTATTCGAGGAGCAGCGTCAGGCGAGGCCCTCGCGGCGTCTCCTTCACTCTCGTCCGCGCGAACCGCTTGCACGTTAAGGGGGGGGGTACCTGAGCATCGCGACTCATGGGCTCCTACTGGCTCTCCAACCCTCACCCTCTGGCCTTGTCCACGACATCGCGACCTGGCATACCAGCGATGGCTGAGCTCGCTCGAGGGCCGGGACCCGAGGACGTAGAGCAGAAAGGGGAGTAAAGGCAAGAGGGAAGAGGCACGCTGGGACCTTGCCAGACAGCTTCTCGTCCGCTGATGCGCGAACCTAGCGGCCCACCAAGGAGCGGCTCCAGACCCCCGAGATAACTCACCCTACGGAAATACTAGCTATCGCGGCACCAACCTCGCACCTAGCGGCCCACGAGTGTTGGCAACATCGCACTCCTTTCTCACCAAACGTTGGCTTCTTGAGCGCTAAAGGGGACCTCCTGAGCATCGCAACTCAGGGGCTCTCACTGGACCCCGGGCCGCTCACCTCCTGGCCTTGACCACGACATCGCGACCTGGCATACCAGCGACGGTTGAAGCCTGCCTTGGGACCGGGACCTGTCGGCGCAGAGCATCAAGCCCTCGCGAGGTTTGAAAGGAGGAACTAAGCTAAGATGGGATGAGCATCACACACCAATTCACAACAAGGATCATATTAACAAGCAGAACCACAGGCACCTTACAAGCCCCCACGAGGCGCATTTTTCGATTCCTCGCAGGGAACAAAGGGAGTAGATACTAAAGAATGCTAACTACACACGCCTCTGCAAAAGACGCCATCATCAATAGCGGGCCGTCAGGTACCGACGCCAACCCCATCCAGATCAGTGGCGGCGGCGGCCTGACGAACTCGCCGTGCTCCAAGAGTGACGCAAGCTCGGGGGCTCATAGCTATCGTCACTCGTCTCCGGAGTCGCGAAGAGCTTGGCAGAGTCGCTGGATCCTCCGACGCCTTCGCCGCTTGAGGAGCTGCTGGGAGAGCGGGTGGCGAGCCTAGTCCTCGCCGCGGCAGGGCCCCGACCACCTCTCTCAGGGCAGCACTCCAGCCGGCGTCCTTCCGAGTCGAAGACTTTGAAGAACATCACGGAGGCGCCGTCATACTCCAAGTGGATCACAAGGGCGCCCCTCGACTTGCAAACCCGGGTGATCTCGCCCCAGCCTTGGGTCATGAAGACCTTGCCCGGAGCAACGACAGCAACCTCCGCTCCGGTCGCAAGGGTGCTACAGCCAGCGTGCTGCAACTAGAGCTCCAGAGATCCCCCCGCGACATCACGAAGGCGAAGGAGGGAGGAAGGCGAATCCAAGACTGAGGAGGCATGGCGGCGTGGAGCACAAACTCTCGGGAGGAGCCCTCGGCGTGGACTCCAGGAGGGACAACGCGCACCACCCTGACCCGCCGGCGCCGTTGCCCATGGCGCTCGGCGTCGACTCCTTCAGGGCCCTCAATGCGGGCGTACAAGGGCAGCGGGAACCTTGGTGGCGGCCGCTCGTACCAGGGCCTCGACACCTCCTGCCGGGCGCCCTCTTCCCGGCGGCAGAGGGCCAACCGTTTCTTCGGCGGAAGAGGATCAGGACCCTCTCAGGGGCCTTTCCTTTTTCTTTTGCGGAGAACCGGCGGATCGGAGCCATTGCCACAAGATGGAGCAAGGGAAAAGATGGAGAAGAAGGAGCAGCAAGAAGAGATGAACCGGAAGGGCACGCGCCGTTCCGTACTTATAGCCAGGGAAGGCCAACCGTCGACCTCCACGATCACAGGTAATCATGACCCGCTTTGCATGCAGGGACTCGTCAATTCGTGCAGTCGCCGAGGCGTCGTGGGGAAGTGGAGTCGCCCACGTCCAATCAACCGCCACGCGGCGCCCAAGGCCGCAGGCTATTAGGGCCCGCGGCGCTTCGCACTTGCCCGTTCGCTTCTCTGCTAAGTCAAGTCCAGGCGCGCCTTGGGCCCGGGGGCTACTGTCGGCGTTCTGGGAACGGGGGTACCCAGACTTGCCTGCCTACGGCCTGCGGCATGGCTCAAGTGGTGGCCCAGCACGGCCCATCTTCATCAACACAAGCTCAAGACCCTCGCGAGGGGCCTAGCCTCGCGGGGCGGATGACAGGAAGCTTCCTCAGGCACGGCCTCGTCAGGCTGGCTCGCGAGGAGGTGGAGAGATCAAGGCGGGGTACCTCACGAGGGTGCCCATGACGCAAGCCATGACAACCAAGGACGCCAGGCGGGCGCCAGCCCACGCAGTGTCCTCATTTCCCCTTTGGTGCAAAGGAGGCAAGCGCAGTCAAGAGTATCAAGCAAAGGCAACCATTTCAGTGCAACAAGACCAAGACCAGCCCAACGGCAGGAAGGAGGTCATCGTGGAGCCCAAGCCGGCGTCATCGTCAGAGCCTTTGGCTGGCGAGGACCGACTTTAGTCAGGATAAGTGTACTGGATGTTCCCCTTCAAAATGGCCAATTGTTGGCGCCCTTCCCGCTCAATATTTGGGAAGAGGCCCAGGGCCTCTGCCTGTAAATAGGACTAGCCACCCACAGGGTAGAGGGATCGACCACCTTGCATCAAGCAGAGAGAGAGAGAAGTGACTGAACTCCCCCTAGCAGTTCATCTCACCAGCCAAGAACAGACTCTCGCGAGGCTGTTCTCCCTTGTACTAATCATCATCAGCCCCAGAGGCAATCCACCACACCACAAACTAGAGTAGGGTATTACACCACAATGGTGGCCTGAACTAGTATAAACCTTGTGTCCCTTGTGTTGCTCTTTGTGTAGTTTAGATCTTTGCGAGGCGACGAGGTGTAGGTAGGTAGGATGTGTGATCTCCGCGCGCACCCCAGAGTTCGAACCTAGAGGGTCTGCCGGAACCCGAAATCCGACAGCAACCTACCAACGCATGATTCAAACATGCCTGGAAAAGCAAATCGGCAAAACAGTGGAGGCATACGTGGATGACGTGGTCATAAAAACAAGACACATCGAGAACCTAATAGATGACTTGAGGCTTACATTCGACAATCTCCGAACATACGACATCAAGCTGAATCCGGAAAAATGCGTTTTTGGCGTCCCCTCGAGGAAGCTACTCGGCTTCGTCGTTTCCAACAAAGGAATTGAAGTGAATCCGGCAAAGATCCGAGCTCTGTCACAGTTGGCTATACCAACAGACTTCAAGCACATCCAAAAACTAGCCGGATGCGTGGCTGCTCTCAGCCGCTTTATCTCCAGGTTAGGAGAAAAGGCACTACCGCTTTATCGCCTTCTTCGGTGCACCGAACACTTCGTATGGACGGATGCAACCGCGGCCGGACTGGATGAAATAAAGACCTTATTGGCCAGTAATCCAGTATTAACAGCACCAAATATCGATGAACCTATGCTGTTGTACATAGCTGCAACACATCTGGTCGTAAGCGTAGTGCTCGTCATTGAACGAGAGGCCGACGGATACAAATACCCGCTCTAGAAGCCGGTCTACTACGTGTCCACGGTCCTAACCCCGTGCAAATCCTGATACCGACACTATCAAAAAATAGCATACGCGGTGTTCATGGCATCCCGGAAGCTACGACACTACTTTCAAGATTGTTCGATTACGGTGGCCTCCGAAGTACCACTCAATGACATAATAAATAACCACGATGCTACGGGCCGGATTGCCAAATGGGCCATTGAGGTCCTTCCGTTCGACATAACGTACAAACCACGGTGGGCCATCAAGTCGCAAGTGTTGGCTGACTTCATCGCTGAATGGACAGAAGCCGAACTCCCTAAAGAGTACGACGCATACTCAAACTGGATCATGCACTTCGACGGCTCTAAAATGCTGGCCGGATTGGGAGCAGGTGTAGTCCTGACATCTCCCACCGAAGACACGATCCAGTACGTCCTCCAAATATTATACACAGACTCCAGCAATGCAGCCGAATATGAGGCTCTGTTGCACGGTCTTCGGATGGCAGTCTCTATGGGCATTCAACGCCTAGAAGTGCGCAGGGACTCAAACCTCGCAATATCACAGATAAACGGAGATTTTGATGCTAAGGACCCGAAAATGGCGGCCTACCGTAATGCCTTCCTCAAAATGTCAGCTCGGTTCGAGGGGCTCAAATTCACCATGTGGCTCGAGAAAACAATCAAGCGGCGGATGTCCTCGCTCGCATCGGCGCTAAACGCGACCCTGTCCCACCTAACATATTCTTGGAACGGCTGTTCAAGCCATCCGTAGTATGGGAAGGGGAGTCCGGCAAAACTAGCATGGATCCGAATACATCCCCAGATTCCGAACCATCAGACATAGTCGGAGGTTCTACCCCCGAAATAACGTCCTCGGCCCATGAAATCATGGCTGTAATCGCCCCGTGGACCGAGCCCTTCTTGGCCTACCTAAATAGGCAGGAGCTCCCCGAAGACCAAAACAAAGCACACTGCATTGTCTGGCATTCTAAAGCTTACAAAGTCTACGAAGGCGAACTCTACAAGAAAAGCGCTACCGGAGTACTACAAAGATGCATCTTCAAAGAGGAAGGGCGGCAGCTCTTGGCTGAAATCCATGCCGGCCTGGGCGGGCACCACGCCGCGGCTCGGGCATTAGTCAGCAAGGCCTTCCGTGCAGGCTTCTATTGGCCAACGGCCCGAGCAGACGCACAAGACCTTGTCCAACATTGCGTCGGTTGCCAGCTCTTTGCCAATCAGAGTCATATGCCCCCTACCGCTCTCCAAACAATCCCCATAACTTGGTCCTTTGCGGTCTGGGGGCTAGATATGGTCGGACCTCTTAAAGGGGGAAGCCATAAGAAGAAATACTTATTGGTCATGGTGGAAAAATTCACCAAATGGATAGAAGCTAAACCAGTCAAAACGGCTGAATCCGGACCAGTAATAGACTTCATATCCGGGGTCGTACACCGATACGGTGTCCCCCACAGCATCATCACTGATAATGGCTCAAATTTCACAGCCGACGAAGTGAAAACTTGGTGCACAAAAATGGGCATCAAGCTCGATTACGCTTCCGTCTACCATCCCCAAACAAACGGCCAGGTAGAGCGGGCAAATGGTCTCATTATGAGCGGCATCAAACCCAGACTAGTGCGATCCTTGATAGAGTCGGATACGCACTGGGTGGAGGAGCTCGACTCCGTACTCTGGGGGCTACGGACCACGCCAAATCGCACCACCGGATATACACCATTTTTTATGGTGTACGGCGCGGAAGCAGTATTACCTTGTGACATAATACATGATTTGCCATGCGTACGCATGTACGAAGAGAAGGAAGCCGAGTTAGATCGGCATGATAATATGGATGCCCTGGAGGAGGAGCGCGATGTCGCAAAAGCCCGTTTCGCATTCTATCAGCAGCAGGCTCGACGATATCAAAGCAGAGAAGTGCGGGCCAAAACTTACAATATTGGCGAGCTCGTTCTACGCCTACCGGAGAAGAATAAGGACCAACTCAAACCCAAGTGGGAGGGTCCCTTCATCATTGACAGATTCCTCACCGGAGGAGCGTACCGCTTACGTAATGCATCCGATATAAGACTCGAGCCAAACCCATGGAACGCGGCGAGACTACAGAGATTCTACGCCTAGTGCCGAACACAGTGTTCGTCTCCTAACCCCTCCCTTTTAACTATGCCCCATCCACTTTTTCTTTCTTGACCTTTTTCTCTCTTCACACAAAGTATTCAATACAGTGCGAATTTTTGGATCACCCCGGCCGCACTAAGTGTGTAAGCAATACCTGGGGGCTTCCTATACGGAAGCTAAAAATGATTACTCACATGGCTTTCTGCCCATCACATATGCATTTTTTTTCCATATGTGCCTTTTCTTCACCATTATATGCATCGATATGACTTAAGATGTTGCCAAGCTGGGTTGCCTGGCTCTTGTGTTTATGCCATACGTTCCCATTAATTCGGCTAGGGAATAAGGGGAGCACCTCTGCGATTGTTACTGCCGGTTCAGCCGGATGTGTACCTCAGACTGGGTGAAGCCGAATGCTAGCTTCCTTAACAGAATATTCGGTCGGTGAACAAAAGATGTATTCGTTTATTATAACATAAATCCCCAGAAGTCTTGTATCCCGTGCCATCGTTCGCAGTCCGGACATGTGCATCGTCGCATGCGTACCCAGGGAAAGGAACCCCTAACGGAACTATTCTCACTAGAAGATGTTTCTTACTATCCATGTCATATAACATAACTAGTTGGGTACTTGTTGTTGGAAATATGCCCTAGAGGCAATAATAAATTAGTTATTATTATATTTCCTTGTTCATGATAATCGTTTATTATCCATGCTATAATTGTATTGATTGGAAACTCAGATACATGTGTGGATACATAGACAACACCATGTCCCTAGTAAGCCTCTAGTTGACTAGCTCATTGATCAATAGATGGTTACGGTTTCCTGACCATGGACATTGGATGTCATTGATGACGGGATCACATCATTAGAAGAATGATGTGATGGACAAGACCCAATCCTAAGCCTAGCACAGAGATCGTGTAGTTCGTATGCTAAAGCTTTTCTAATGTCAAGTATCATTACCTTAGACAATGAGATTGTGCAACTCCCGGATACCGTAGGAATGCTTTGGGTGTACCAAACGTCACAACGTAACTGGGTGGCTATAAAGGTGCACTACAGGTATCTCCGAAAGTGTCTGTTGGGTTGGCACAAATCGAGACTGGGATTTGTCACTTCGATAAACAGAGAGGTATCTCTGGGCCCACTCAGTAGGACATCATCATAATGTGCATAATGTGACCAAGGGGTTGATCATGGGATGATGTGTTACGGAACGAGTAAAGAGACTTGCCAGTAACGAGATTGAACAAGGTATCGGTATACCGATGATCGAATCTTGGGCAAGTACAATACCGCTAGACAAAGGGAATTGTATATGGGATTGATTGAGTCCTTGACATCGTGGTTCATCTGATGAGATAATCGTGGAACATGTGGGAGCCAACATGGGTATCCAGATCCCGCTGTTGGTTATTGGCCGGAGAACGTCTCGGTCATGTCTGCATGGTTCCTGAACCCGTAGGGTCTACACACTTAAGGTTCAATGACGCTAGGGTTATAAGGGAAGTTTGTATGTGGTTACCGAATGTTGTTCGGAGTCCCGGATGAGATGCCGGATGTCACGAGGAGTTCCAGAATGGTCCAGAGGTAAATACTTATATATGGGAAGTCCTATTTTGGCCACCGGAAAATGTTCGGGATTTTTCGGTATTATACCGGGAAGGTTCTAGAAGGTTCTGGAGTGGGGCCCACCTGCATGGGGGGCCCACATGAACATGGGTAGTGGGGGCAAGGCCCCTCACACCTGGTCAAGGCGCACCAAGATCCCCCCTTAGAAGGAATAAGATCATATCCCGAAGGGATAAGATCAAGATCCCTAAAAAGGGGGATAACAATCGGTGGGAAGGAAATGATGGGATTTCTTTCCTCCCACCTTTGACAACGCCCCAATGGACTTGGAGGGCAAGAAACCAGCCCCCTCCACCCCTATATATAGTGGGGAGGCGCATGGGAGCTTTACCCAAGTTCTGGCGCAGCCCTTCCCCTCTCACAAGTTCTCCTCCTCTCCCGCGGTGCTTGGCGAAGCCCTGCAGGATTGCCATGCTCCGCCACCACCACCACACCGTCGTGCTGCTGCTGGACGGAGTCTTCCCCAACCACTCCCTCTCTCCTTGCTGGATCAAGGCATGGGAGACGTCACCGGGCTGTACGTGTGTTGAACGCGGAGGTGCTGTCCGTTCGGCACTAGGATCTCCGGTGATTTGGATCACGACGAGTACGACTCCTTCAACCCCGTTCTCTTGAACGCTTCCGCTTAGCGATCTACAAGGGTATGTAGATGCACTCTCCTTCCTCTCGTTGCTGGTTTCTCCATAGATAGATCTTGGTGACACGTAGGAAAAATTTGAATTTCTGCTACGTTCCCCAACAGTGGCATCATGAGCTAGGTCTATTGCGTAGATTCTTTGCACGAGTAGAACACAAAGTAGTTGTGGGCGTTGATGTTGTTCAATATGCTTACCGTTACTAGTCCAATCTTGATTCGGCAGCATCGTGGGATGAAGCGGCCCAGACCGACCTTACACGTACTCTTACGTGAGACAGGTTCCACCGATTGACATGCACTTGTTGCATAAGGTGGCTAGCGGGTGCCAGTCTCTCCCACTTTAGTCGGATCGGATTCGATGAAAAGGGTCCTTATGAAGGATAAATAGCAATTGACATATCACGTTGGGGTTTTTGCGTAGGTAAGAAACGTTCTTGCTAGAAACCCATAGCAGCCACGTAAAACATGCAAACAACAATTAGAGGACGTCTAACTTGTTTTTGCAGGGTATGCTATGTGATGTGATATGGCCAAGAAGAATGTGATGAATGATATGTGATGTATGAGATTGATCATGTTCTTGTAATAGGAATCACGACTTGCATGTCGATGAGTATGACAACCGGCAGGAGCCATAGGAGTTGTCTTTATTTATTGTATGACCTGCGTGTCATTGAACAACGCCATGTAATTACTTTACTTTATTGCTAACATGTAGCCATAGTAGTAGAAGTAATAAGTTGGCGAGACAACTTCATGGAGACACGATGATGGAGATCATGATGATGGAGATCATGGTGTCATGCCGGTGACGATGATGATCATGGAGCCCCGAAGATGGAGATCAAAAGGAGCAATATGATATTGGCCATATCATGTCACTTTTTGATTGCATGTGATGTTTATCTTGTTTATGCATCTTATTTGCTTAGAACGACGGTAGTAAATAAGATGATCCCTCATCAAAATTTCAAGAAAGTGTTCCCCCCTAACTGTGCACCGTTGCGAAAGTTCGTCGTTTCGAAGCACCACGTGATGATTGGGTGTGATAGATTCTTACGTTCACATATAATGGGTGTAAGCCAGATTTACACACGCGAAACACTTAGGTTGACTTGACGAGCCTAGCATGTATAGACATGGCCTCGGAACACAAGAGACCGAAAGGTCAAGCATGAGTCGTATAGTAGATACGATCAACATGAAGATGTTCACCGATGATGACTAGTCCGTCTCACGTGATGATCGGACACGGCCTAGTTGACTCGGATCATGTAATCACTTAGATGACTAGAGGGATGTCTATCTGAGTGGGAGTTCATAAGATGAACTTAATTATCCTGAACATAGTCAAAAGATCTTTGCAAATTATGTCGTAAGCTCGCGCTTTAGTTCCACTGTTTAGATATGTTCCTAGAGAAAATATAGTTGAAAGTTGACAGTAGCGATTATGCGGACAATAGATAGCTTATGTCCTTAATGCACCGCTCAGTGTGCTGAACCCCAAACGACGTATGTGGATGTTGCGAACATCGGACCTACACGTTTTGATAACTACGTGATAGTTCAGTTAAACGGTTTAGAGTTGAGGCACCAAAGACGTTTTTCGAAACGTCGCGGAACATATGAGATGTTTCGAGGGCTGAAATTGGGATTTCAGGCTCGTGCCCACGTCAAGAGGTATGAGACCTCCGACGATTTTCTTAGCCTGCAAACTAAGGGAGAAAAGCTCAACCGTTGAGCTTGTGCTCGGATTGTCTGAATGCGACAATCACTTCAATCGAGTGGGAGTTGATCTTCCAGAGATAGTGATGTTTCTCCAAAGTCATTGCCACCAAGTTGCTAGAGCTTCATGATGAACTATAACGTATCAGGGATAGATATGATGATCCTTGAAATATTCGCGATGTTTGACACCGCGAAAGTAGAAATCAAGAAGGAGCATCAATTGTTGATGGTTAGTGAAACCACTAGTTTCAAGAAGGGCAAGGGCTAAAAGGGATACTTCATGAAACGGCAAATCAGCTGCTGCTCTAGTGAAGAAACCCAAGGTTGAACCCAAACCCGAGACTAAGTGCTTCTGTGATAAGGGGAATAGTCACTAGAGTGGAATTACCCTAGATACTTGGTAGATGAGAAGGCTGGCAAGGTCGATAGAAGTATATTGGATATACATTATGTTAATGTGTACTTTACTAGTACTCCTAGTAGCACCAGCGTATTAGATACCGGTTCGGTTGCTAAGTGTTAGTAACTCGAAATAAAATAGCTACGGAATAAACGGAGACTAGCTAAAGGTGAGCTGACGATATGTGTTGGAAGTGTTTCCAAGTTTGATGTGATCAAACATCGCACGCTCCCTCTACCAACATGATTAGTATTAAACCTGAATAATTGTCTTTTGGTATTTGCGTTGAGCATAGACATGATTGGATTATGTCTATCGCAATATGGTTATTCATTTAAGGAGAATAATGGTTACTCTATTTATTTGAATAATACCTCTAATGGTCTTGCACCTAAAGGAATGGTTTATTGAATCTTGATCGTAGTGATACACATTTTCATGCCAAAAGATATAAGAAAGTAATGATAGTCACTTACTTGTGGCACTGCCATGTAAGTCATATTGGTATAAAACGCATGAAGAAGCTCCATGTTGATGGATCTTTGGACTCACTCATTTTTGAAAAGTTTGAGACATGCGAACCATGTTTGCCGAATGCTAGCATCCTTAAGAGAATATTCGATCGGTGAACAAAAGATGTATTCGTTTATTATAACATAAATCCCCAGAAGTCTTGTATCCTACGCCATCGTTCGCAGTCCGGACATGTGCATCGTCGCATGCGTACCCAGGGAAAGGAACCCCTAACGGAACTATTCTCACTAGAAGATGTTTCTTACTATCCATGTCATATAACATAACTAGTTGGGTACTTGTTGTTGGAAATATGCCCTAGAGGCAATAATAAATTAGTTATTATTATATTTCCTTGTTCATGATAATCGTTTATTATCCATGCTATAATTGTATTGATTGGAAACTCAGATACATGTGTGGATACATAGACAACACCATGTCCCTAGTAAGCCTCTAGTTGACTAGCTTGTTGATCAATAGATGGTTATGGTTTCCTGACCATGGACATTGGATGTCATTGATGACGGGATCACATCATTAGGAGAATGATGTGATGGACAAGACCCAATCCTAAGCCTAGCACAGAGATCGTGTAGTTCGTATGCTAAAGCTTTTCTAATGTCAAGTATCATTACCTTAGACCATGAGATTGTGCAACTCCCGGATACCGTAGGAATGCTTTGGGTGTACCAAACGTCACAACGTAACTGGGTGGCTATAAAGGTGCACTACAGGTATCTCCGAAAGTGTCTGTTGGGTTGGCACGAATCGAGACTGGGATTTGTCACTTCGGTAAACGGAGAGGTATCTCTGGGCCCACTCGGTAGGACATCATCATAATGTGCACAATGTGACCAAGGGGTTGATCACGGGATGATGTCTTACGGAACGAGTAAAGACACTTGCCAGTAACGAGATTGAACAAGGTATCGGTATACCGACGATCGAATCTTGGGCAAGTACAATACCGCTAGACAAAGGGAATTGTATACGGGATTGATTGAGTCCTTGACATCGTGGTTCATCCGATGAGATCATCGTGGAACATGTGGGAGCCAACATGGGTATCCAGATCCCGCTGTTGGTTATTGGCCGGAGAACGTCTCGGTCATGTCTGCATGGTTCCCGAACCCGTAGGGTCTACACACTTAAGGTTCGATGACGCTAGGGTTATAAGGGAAGTTTGTATGTGGTTACTGAATGTTGTTTGGAGTCCCGGATGAGATGCTGGACGTCACGAGGAGTTCCGGAATGGTCCGGAGGTAAAGATTTATATATGGGAAGTCCTATTTTGGCCACCGGAAAATGTTCTGGATTTTTCGGTATTGTACCGGGAAGGTTCTAGAAGGTTCCGGAGTGGGGCCCACCTGCATGGGGGGCCCACATGAACGTGGGTAGTGGGGGCAAGGCCCCTCACACCTGGTCAAGGCGCACCAAGATCCCCCCTTAGAAGGAATAAGATCATATCCCGAAGGGATAAGATCAAGATCCCTAAAAAGGGGGGATAACAATCGGTGGGGAAGGAAATGATGGGATTTCTTTCCTCCCACCTTTGCCAACGCCCCAATGGACTTGGAGGGCAAGAAACCAGCCCCCTCCACCACTATATATAGTGGGGAGGCGCATGGGAGCTTTACCCAAGTTCTGGCGCAGCCCTTCCCCTCTCACAAGTTCTCCTCCTCTCCCGCGGTGCTTGGTGAAGCCCTGCAGGATTGACACGCTCCTCCACCACCACCACACCGTCGTGCTACTGCTGGATGGAGTCTTCCCCAACCTCTACCTCTCTCCTTGCTGGATCAAGGCATGGGAGACGTCACCGGGCTGTACGTGTGTTGAACGCGGAGGTGCCGTCCGTTCGGCACTAGGATCTCCGGTGATTTGGATCACGACGAGTACGACTCCTTCAACCCCGTTCTCTTGAACGCTTCCGCTTAGCGATCTACAAGGGTATGTAGATGCACTCTCCTTCCCCTCGTTGCTGGTTTCTCCATAGATAGATCTTGGTGACACGTAGGAAAATTTTGAATTTCTGCTACGTTCCCCAACACTTGTCTGTTCAAGCACTTATGACCCCTATGCCTTGTTTCCACGCATACCCCGGTTTTGTATAACTGAGCGGGTATTCGGACACACCCCGTACTATAGAATCCGGGGGCTGAAGCGAAAAGGTCCGCCATGACAAATGATTTTAATCCGGCTAGGGGCTGATCATGCCCATTAAATTACACAGTCACTTGGACTGACTACATTCCTCCTCTATACCGTCCAACATGCTATCTAGCTTACAATCCTGTTGAGAATACTTAGCGGCTAACGCTACCTGATCATACACCAGACTAACGGGAATTTCTTGCCCATCGGGCCCCGCTGGTCCCACTTCGGCCATATGGTTTGGGTCCATCTTGGTGTAGTGCGTTTTCACCATTGCCGAGGCTTCTCTTGCTCCTTGCCGGCATGCTGATATCTTCCATAGACGGAAGCGCCCCTGGGCTCCTTGAAGCAGGTCCGCAAGTTCCCCCATGCCATTCGGCAGTAGGCTTGATGGCCACAAAGCCTGAGCGACACCCTGCATCACTTGCCGAGCTCGCTCGTGCAGTTGCGAAAGGTCTTGCAGTAAATCACTTGCAGATGAGGGCATCTCCTCCTTAGGGCAACCCGTTAACATTTCTGCAAGCAAAATTCTTTCAATATACTTCCTCACCGAACTATACTATAGTTCGTCTAGGCACTTACTGTAAATGCCGCGTCGAAGCCTCTCGTTCTCCTTCACGGAGTCCGCCAGCTGAGAGCGGAGATCTTTTAACTCCACGTCTAGCTGGACTTTGGCATTTTGAAGATCGTTCTTCTCCTGCCTAACTCGCGTAAGAATGCGCTCGCCAGCCTCTAGCTGCTTTTTGAGATGCGATGCGTCCTCTCTTACGCTCTCCGGATTCACCCCGGGATTGTCTGCAGAATTTTCTGTTAGACTTGTCACATCAGCCATTTACTAACTGGTGCATCTTTGTGCAATTGTGACAATTGTTACCAGATGAGGATTTTTGGGGTTCCTCCAATTTGGCAACTGCGGCCCTCAGTTCGGCCTTGCATCGCTCCAGCTCCTGAGACAATTGCTTGTTCTTGTCTACAAGGACCTGTACATAAATTGATCCTTAAAACTGTTGTTTCAACCGTTTCAAGTCTCAGGAGCTACTGCTATACAGACTTATCAAAATTTCTCACCCGTATGTCTTTGGTATACTGGTTTGTCGCTTGGGCAAGCCCGCCCCGAGCAGCTTGGACGTATGCGTCCGCCGAATTGAAGGCATTAAACGCCTCTTCGAAAAAGATGTTCTTCCAAAGTACGGCCCGTCGGCGCCTGTGATTCATGGCGCTCTCTACTTCGGAATTCATGGCTGAGAGCATGTCCGCACTCTCTATTGGATAGCTATGCGGTGCTTGAAGGAAATATGCCCTAGAGGCAATAATAAAGTTACTATTTATTTCCTTATTTCGTGATAAATGTTTATTATTCATGCTAGAATTGTATTAACCGGAAACATGATACATGTGTGAATACATAGACAAACATAGTGTCACTAGTATGCCTCTACTTGAACTAGCTCATTGATCAAAGATGGTTATGTTTCCTAACCATAGGCATGTGTTGTCATTTGATTAATGGGATCACATCATTAGGAGAATGATGTGATTGACTTGACCCATTCCGTTAGCTTAGCACTTGATCGTTTAGTATGTTGCTATTGCTTTCTTCCTGA
This sequence comes from Triticum aestivum, assembly GCF_018294505.1. Lineage (NCBI taxonomy): Eukaryota > Viridiplantae > Streptophyta > Magnoliopsida > Poales > Poaceae > Triticum > Triticum aestivum. Next base: position 142,844,406 of record NC_057810.1, read on the forward strand.
CTTATACAAAGTTCCTACAACTATGAGATTGTGCAATTCCCGTTTACCGGAGGAACACTTTGTGTGCTACCAAACGTCACAACGTAACTGGGTGATTATAAAGGTGCTCTACAGGTGTCTCCGAAGGTACATGTTGAGTTGGCATAATTTGAGATTAGATTTTGTCACTCCGATTGTCGGAGAGGTATCTCTGGGCCCTCTCGGTAATACTCATCACCTAAGCCTTGCAAGCATTGTAACTAATGAGTTAGTTATGAGATGATGTATTACGGAACGAGTAAAGAGACTTGCCAGTAACGAGATTGAACTAGGTATTGGATACCGACGATCAAATCTCGGGCAAGTGACATACCGATGACAAAGGGAACAACGTATGTTGTTATGCGGTTTGACAGATAAAGATCTTCATAGAATATGTACGAACCAATATGGACATCCAGGTTCCGCTATTGGATATTGACCGAGAATAGTTCTAGGTCATGTCTACATAGTTCTCGAACCCGTAGGGTCCGCACGCTTAAGGTTTCGATGACAGTTATATTATGAGTTTATGAGTTTTGATGTACCAAAGGAGTTCGGAGTCCCGGATGATATCGGGGACAAGACGAGGAGTCTCGAAATGGTCGAGACGTAAAGATCGATATATTGGACGACTATATTCGGAGTTCGGAAAGGTTCCGAGTGATTCGGGTATTTATCGGAGTACCGGAGCGTTACGGGAATTCGCCGGGGAGAAGTATTGGGCCTTATTGGGCCATACGGGAAAGAGAGAGGGGCTGCCTAGGGCAGGCCGCGCCCCCCCCATGGCCTAGTCCGAATTGGACTAGGGGGAGGGGCCGCACCCCCTCCTTCCTTCCCTTCTCTCTTCCTCTTCCTTGTCTCCTACTCCTAATACATGGAAGGACTCCTAGTTGGACTAGGAAAGGGGGAATCCTACTCCCGTTGGGAGTAGGACTCCCCTAGGGCGCGCCATAGAAGAGGGCCGGCCCTCCCCTCCTCCACTCCTTTATATACAGGGGTAGGGGGCACCCCATAGACACACAAGTTGATCTACGGATCGTTCCTTAGCCGTGTGCGGTGCCCCCCTCCACCATATTCCACCTCGGTCATATCGTCGCGGAGTTTAGGCAAAGCCCTGCGCCGGTAGAACATCATCATCGTCACCACGCCGTCTTGCTGACGGAACTCATCCCCGACACCCTGCTGGATCGGAGTCCGGGGAACGTCATCGAGCTAAACGTGTGCTGAACACGGAGGTGCCGTACGTTCGGTGCTTGGATCGGTCGGATCATGAAGACGTACGACTACATCAACCGCGTTGTCATAACGCTTCCGCTTTCGGTCTACAAGGGTACGTGGACACACTCTCCCCTCTCGTTGCTATGCATCACCATGATCTTGCGTGTGCGTAGGAATTTTTTTGAAATTACTACGTTCCCCAACAGTGGCATCCGAGCCTAGGTTTTATGCGTAGATGTCATATGCACGAGTAGAACACAAGTGAGTTGTGGGCGATACAAGTCATACTGCTTACCAGCATGTCATACTTTGGTTCAGCGGTATTGTGAGATGAAGCGGCCCGGACCGACATTACGCGTACGCTTACGCGAGACTGGTTTCACCGTTACGAGCACTCGTGCTTAAAGGTGGCTGGCGGGTGTCTGTCTCTCTCACTTTAGCTGAATCGAGTGTGGCTACGCCCGGTCCTTGCGAAGGTTAAAACAGCACCAACTTGACGAACTATCGTTGTGGTTTTTAATGTGTAGGTAAGAACGGTTCTTGCTCAGCCCGTAGCAGCCACGTAAAACTTGCAACAACAAAGTAGAGGACGTCTAACTTGTTTTTGCAGGGCATGTTGTGATGTGATATGGTCAAGACGTGATGCTATATTTTATTGTATGAGATGATCATGTTTTGTAACCGAAGTTATCGGCAACTGGCAGGAGCCATATGGTTGTCGCTTTATTGTATGAAATGCAAACGCCCTGTAATTGCTTTACTTTATAACTAAGAGGTAGCGATGGTCGTAGAAGCAATAGATGGCGTAACGACAACGATGCTACGATGGAGATCAAGGTGTCGCGCCGGTGACGATGGTGATCACGACGGTGCTTCGGAGATGGAGATCACAAGCACAAGATGATGATGGCCATATCATATCACTTATATTGATTGCATGTGATGTTTATCCTTTATGCATCTTATCTTGCTTTGATTGACGGTAGCATTTTAAGATGATCTCTCACTAAAATTATCAAGAAGTGTTCTCCCTGAGTATGCACCGTTGCCAAAGTTCGTCGTGCCCAGAGACCACGTGATGATCGGGTGTGATAAGCTCTACGTCCATCTACAACGGGTGCAAGCCAGTTTTGCACACGCGGAATACTCAGGTTAAACTTGACGAGCCTAGCATATGCATATATGGCCTTGGAACACGGAGACCGAAAGGTCGAGCGTGAATCATACAGTAGATATGATCAACATAGTGATGTTCACCATTGAAAACTACTCCATCTCACGTGATGATCGGTTATGGTTTAGTTGATTTGGATCACGTGATCACTTAGATGACTAGAGAGATGTCTATCTAAGTGGGAGTTCTTAAGTAATATGATTAATTGAACTTAAATTTATCATAAACTTAGTCCTAGTAGTATTTTGCAAATTATGTTATAAGATCAATAGCTTGCGTTGTTGCTTTCATATGTTTATTTTGATATGTTCCTAGAGAAACTGTGTTGAAAGATGTTAGTAGCAATGATGCGGATTGGATCCATGATCTGAGGTTTACCCTCATTGCTGCACAGAAGAATTATGTTCTTAATGCACTGCTAGATGACAGACCTATTGCAGGAGCAGATGCAGACGTTATGAACGTTTGGCTAAGCTCATTATGATGACTATTTGATAGTTTAGTGCACCATGCTTAACGGCTTAGAATCGGGACTTCAAAGACGTTTTGAACGTCATGGACCATATGAGATGTTCCAGGAGTTGAAGTTAATATTTCAAGCAAATACCCGAGTTGAGAGATATAATGTCTCCAACAAGTTCTATAGCTAAAAGATGAAGGAGAATCGCTCAACTAGTGAGCATATGCTCAGATTGTCTGGGTTCTTCAATCGTTTGAATCAAGTGGGAGTTAATCTTCCAGATAAGATAGTGATTGATTGAATTCTCTAGTCACCATCACTAAGTTACTAGAACTTCGTGATGAACTATAGTATGCAAGGGATGACGAAAACGATTCCCGAGCTCTTCGTGATGTTGAAATCGACGAAGGTAGAAATCAAGAAAGAGCATCAAGTGTTGATGATTGACAAGACCACTAGTTTCAAGAAAAGGGCAAAGGGAAAGAAAGGGAACTTCAAGTGGAAAGACAAGCAAGTTGTCACTCCTGCGAAGAAGCCCAAAGCTAGACCATAGCCTGAAACTGAGTGTTTACACTGCAAAGGAAATGGTCACTGGAAGCGGAAATGCCCTGAATATTTGGTGGATAAGAAGGATGGCAAAGTGAACAAGGGTATATTTGATGTACAGATTATTGATGTGTGCCTTACTAGTGTTTATAGTAGCCCCTGAGTATTTGATACTTGTTCGGTTGCTAAGATTAGTAACTCGAAACAGGAGTTACAGAATAAACAGAGACTAGTTGAAGGGGAAGTGACGATGAGTGTTGGAAGTAGTTCCAAGATTGATATGATCATCATCGGACACTCCCTATACTTTCGGGATTAGTGTTAAACCTAAATACATGTTATTTGGCATTTGCGTTGAGCATGAATATGATTTGATCATGTTTATTGCAATACGGTTATTCATTTAAAATCAGAGAATAATTGTTGTTCTGTTTACATGAATAAAACCTTCAATGGTCATACACCCAATGAAAATAGTTTGCTGGATCTCGATCGTGATGATACACATATTCATAATATTGATGCCAAAAGATGCAAAGATAATAATGATAGTGCAACTTATTGGTGGCACTGCCGTTTGGGTCATATCGGTGTAAAGCGCATGAAGAAACTCCATAAAGTTGGATTTTCGGAATCACTTGGTTATGAATCATTTGATGCTTGTGAACCGTGCCTTTTGGGCAAGATGACTAAAACTCCGTTCTCCGAAACAATGGAACAAGCTACTGACTTATTGGAAATAATACATACCGATGTATGCAATCCAATGAGTGTTGATGCTCGTGGCAAGTATCGTTATTTTCTGACCTTCACAAGATGATTTGAGCAGATATGGGTATATCTACTTGATGAAACATAAGTCTGAAATAGTTGAAAGGTTCAAAGAATTTCAGAGTGAAGTGGAAAAATCATCGTAACAAGAAAATAAAGTTTCTGCGATCTGATCGCGGAGACGAATATTTGAGTTACGAGTTTGGTCTTCAATTAAAACAATGTGGAATAGTTTCACAGCTCACGCCACCTGGAACACCACAACATTATGGTGTGTCCAAACATCGTAACCACACTTTATTGGATATAGTGCGATCTATGATGTCTCTTACTGATTTACCACTATAATTTTTGGGTTATGCATTAGAGACAGCTGCATTCACGTTAAAAGGGCACCATCTAAATCCGTTGAGACGACACCATATGAACTGTGGTTTAGTTAGAAATCCAAGTTGTCGTTTCTTAAAGTTTGGGGCTGCGATGCTTATGTGAAAAAGTTTCATCCTGATAAGCTCGAACCCAAATCGGAGAAGTGCGTCTTCATAGAATACCCAAAGGAAATTGTTGGGTACACCTTCTATCACAGATCCGAAGGCAAGATATTCGGTGCTGAGAATGGATCCTTTCCAGAGAAGGAGTTTCTCTCGAAAGAAGTGAGTGGGAGGAAAGTAGAACTTGATAAGGTAATTGTACCTTCTCCCGAATTGGAAAGTAGTTCATCACAGAAATCAGTTCCAGTGATTCTTACACCAATTAGTGAGGAAGTTAATGATGATGATCATGAAACTTCAGATCAAGTTATTACAGAAACTCATAGGTTTTCCAGAGTACGGTCCGCACCAGAGTGGTACGATGATCCTATTCTGGAAATCATGTTACTAGACCATGATAAACCTATGAACTATGAGGAAGCGATGATGAGCCCAGAATCCGCAAAATGGTTTGAGGCCATGAAATCTGAGATATGATCCATGTATGAGAACGAAGTATGGACTTTGGTGGATTTTCCCGATGATCGGCAAACCATAGAAAATAAATGGATCTTCAAGAGGAAGACGAACATTGATAGTAGTGTTACTATCTACAAAGCTAGACTTGTCGAAAATGGTTTTTGACAAAGTTCAAGGTGTTGACTACAATGAAATTTTCTCACTCGTAGCGATGCTTAAGTCTGTCCAAATCATGTTAGCAATTGCCACATTTTTATGAAATCTGGCAAATGGATAAACAAACCTACATTCCTTAATGGATTTAAAGAAGAGTTGTATATGATGCAACCAAAAGGTTTTGTCAATCCTAAAGGTGCTGACAAAATACGCAAGCTCCAGCGATCCATCTATGGACTAGTGCAAGAATCTCGGAGTTGGAATATACGCTTTGATAAGTTGATCAAAGCATATAGTTTTATACAGACTTGCGGTGAAGCCTGTATTTACTAGAAAGTGAGTGGGAGCACTACAACATTTCTGATAAGTATATGTGAATGACATATTGTAGATCATAAATAATGTAGAATTATTCTGCAAAGCATAAAGGAGTGTTTGAAAGGAGTTTTTCAAAGAAAGACCTCGCTGAAACTGCTTACATATTGAGCATCAAGATCTATAGAGATAGATCAAGACGCTTGATAAGTTTTTTCAATGAGTAAATACCTTGACAAGATTTTGACGTAGTTCAAAATGGAACAGTCAAAGAAAGAGTTCTTGCCTGTGTTGCAAAGGTGTGAAATTGAGTAAAACTCAAATCCCGACCACGGCAAAAAATAGAAAAGAGAATGAAAGTCATTCCCTATGCCTCAGTCATAGGTTCTATAAAGTATGCTGTCGGTGTCAAAATTGGCGGATCTCGGGTAGGGGGTCCCGAACTGTGCGTCTAGGCGGATGGTAACAGGAGACAAGGGACACGATGTTTTACCCAGGTTCGGGCCCTCTTGATGGAGGTAAAACCCTACGTCCTGCTTGATTAATATTGATGATATGGGTAGTACAAGAGTGGATCTACCACGAGATCAAGGAGGCTAAACCCTAAAGCTAGCCTATGGTATGATTGTTGTAATGTATGTTGTGTCCTACGGACTAAAGCCCACCGGTTTATATAGACACCGGAGAAGGCTAGGGTTACACAGAGTCGGTTACAATGGTAGGAGATCTACATATCCGTATCGCCAAGCTTGCCTTCCACGCCAAGGAAAGTCCCATCCGGACACGGGACGGAGTCTTCAATCTTGTATCTTCGTAGTCTTGGAGTCCGGCGGACGATGATAGTCCGGCTGTCCGGACACCCCCTAGTCCAGGACTCCCTCAGTAGCCCCTGAACCAGGCTTCAATGACGATAAGTCCGGCGCGCATAATGTTCGGCATTGCAAGGCGGGTTCCTCCCTTGAATAATCCAGAGAAGATCATGAACACCAGGATAGTGTCCGGCTCTGCAAAATAAATTCCACATTCCACCGTAGAGAGAATAAAATGTACACAAGTCCAATCTGCTGACGTATTATGCGGCATGACATCACACCGCTACCAAGCCTTTACTTGAATCGTTTTTTATTATACCACCTCAGCACGTTTAGCGAAGCGGTTTCCTTGGCACGTCCTGTCGAAGCAGAGATCGTGTTCCCCTTATTCCGGGATTCTCATCAATACGGACGTGGGTAACCCAACCGCGCCATTGATGGTGGCGCTTGGGAGATAAGCGAGTTTTACCAGGCTGGTGGGGGACGCATAGTCTCCGTCCGCCTATATATAAGGGATAAGGATTTACCTTCTCACCTACGCCTTCTTCCTCCTTTGCTTATCCATCTCCGCGCACTCAAGCTCCAACGCCCAAGCTCGCGCATCTCGCCTCGACCTTCTCCGACCATGTCCGGAGCGGGAGGCAAATGGTTGGCCTCCACCGTTAAGGAGGAGCACATCACCAAGCTGCGCAGCGCCGGATACCTTTCCGGCGACATCGCGCATCGGCTGCCCGACGAGGGGCAGCTCATCCCCACCCCCGGGCCCCATGAGAGGGTTGTTTTCCTCCCCCACTTCCTCCGCGGACTGGGCTTTCCACTTCACCCTTTTGTCCGGGGGCTCATGTTTACTACGGCCTGGATTTCCACGATCTGGCGCCGAACTTCATCCTCAACATCTCGGCGTTTATCGTCGTGTGCGAGGCCTTCCTCTGCATCCGGCCCCACTTCGGCCTGTGGCTCAAGACCTTCAACGTCAAGCCGAAGGTTGTGAAGGGCACGCAAGCGGAATGCGGAGGCGCCATGTTGGGCAAGATGCCCAACGTCCTTTGGCTCGAAGGGGCCTTCGTGGACTCCGTTAAGGGGTGGCAATCGGGGTGGTTCTACATCACCGAGCCGCGCGAACCCACGTGGGCGGCGGCCCCCGAGTTCAGATCTGGCATCCCCACGCAGCTCACCTCCTGGAAAGAGAAGGGCTTGTTGTGGGGCAATCCGAAGGAGCTGACGGGACTCCGAGCCTGTATCCAGAAGCTGGTGAACAATAAGCTCAGGCTCGTCGACGTGGTCCAAGTCATGCTCATCCGCCGGATTCTCCCATGCCAAGAACGGGCATTCAATCTGTGGGAGTTCAATCCGGAACAGCACCAGGCGCTAAGCGGGCTCTTCGACACGACGTACGAAGGCGCCTGGAGGGTGCTGTTTAAGGGCGCCGAAGCCCCCGCATCCGCGACGGAAGATCGCGGATTTTGCTCGCAGCATCCAGCTGATGAGGTAAGTGATTCAACCCCTTTACGGGACACTTGTGGTAAATAGATTGATTCTAAGAGGGTTTCAATCTCTCTTTTCCTTTGGCAGGAATGGATGGAGAAGGCCGAGCAGCTCATTTGTCCGGCTCCCATGCCAGAAGACCCAGTGAACGCCCGACTAGCGGGGCTGCTGGTTCCGGCACCGCACATGGTGCTGGAGAAGAAGGCCAAGAAGGCGGCCACGGGGACTCGAAAGAGTTCCTGTAATCAGGCGTCCGACGACGAGGCGGACTCCTCCCCCGAAGATGAGGAGGAGGAAGAAGACTCTCTCCCGGAGGAGGGAGAGAGGAAGAGGAAGGCTTCCCCGATAGGGGAGGCCGAAGGGTCCAAGAGGGGGAGAACTATTCCCCCGGACAGCTCCGCCAACACCAACTTGGCAGAGAGGAGTGGCCTTCAAGGGCCAGGCCTCCGGCGAGATCGTAAGTATCTGGATCCCAGTATAATCTGAAATTTCTTTCGTGTCACATAGTGTCCTACTAATGCCGCATACTGTCTGCAGTCCGGCCGATGATGATCTCCCCGCTTCATCGAGCGGGTCGTTGGCCCCGTCGGATGTGGATTCACTTCCGACTGCCTCCACCCCCCGTGCTGATGAGGAAGCCGAGGTGGGATCCCAGAGAGAGACCCATCAGGAGGAGGCTCCGGAGGCGCCGCAAGGCAGCCTCCCGGACTTTGCGCCGGACTCTACGGTGGAACCTGTAATGGTTCCGGAGTCCGGCAGGCGGCCCCTTCGAAAGAAGGGCAAGACCGTGACGCCGGCGGCCTCCGTCCAACCAGAGGTGCCGGACAACTTGTTGGAGGCGCTCAAAGGCGCTTCCATCAAGGAAGAACACCGCACTATCATGAGTGCGGTGATTCAGAAGGTTCAGCTCGCCAAGAGCGGGCTGACCGAAGCCTGCAGTAGCCTACTAACAGGCTTTGAGGTAAGAAGTTATAATTATGTAATGTAATACCGCATAGACAGTAGCCCCTGATGCTCATTTCGGTGTTCGGAAAGAAAAGCTGGACTGAGGATCTAAGAAGATATACGCAGGGTTGCTTTAAATATGTCAATATGGGTTTGCAGGCTGCGCTGCTGACCTCTGCCGCACTGACTGTGGAGGTCGGTGCATTGAAGCAGGATCTCGAGCGGTCCGAGCAAGAGCTCGGCCATGCCAAGAAGCAGCTCGAGGACAAAGAAGGTGAGTAACACCACTTTGAATAGTTACCTTACAGAAAAGGATTTTGGTTGCAATAAAATTAACAAGGATAATATGGGTATTGCAGGGGCCACGAACGAGGTGGCAGCCCTGAAGGAGGCTGTGTCCGCGGCCGAACGCAGTGCGGCCGCGGAACGGGCAGAGCGAGAAAAGCAGGAGGCACAGGTGGCGGAAGTACGGCAAGAGCTCCAGGCTCTCATGGAGAAGCATGAGAGCTTGGAGCGTGACTCCAAGACTCGAGAGTCCGAGCTTGCCTCGGCTCTCGAAAGTGCCAAGTCCGCCAAGGCCGAGGCCCGTAAGGCCCTTCAGGAGGTTGAAGATTTAAAGAAGATAGCGGCGGGTAAGGCATTTTTCATGCAAAGCAAGCATGTTAATGTAAACTACCTGACACTTACCCGCATTCGGAGCTCTCCAGGGGCGTTTGCAGATCTGCCGCGCAGTGTGTCCGATGCCGCCGCATTCTACCGTGGCGAGGAGGGGAGCTCAACGGAGAAGGTCTTCTGGTCTCAGTACGCTGAGGCCAGCCATCCGGTGCCCCCAAGCGACCAGTTGAAGCAGCTGGTCGAACTCCACAAGGTAGCTGAGGAGGCCATGAAGGGCCTTATAGTCCGGCTGTGGCCTGGACAGGCCATGCCTGGGAGCTACTTCGGCCTCGTGCGGCGGCTGGTGGATGCGTGCCCCTGGGTGGAGGTCATCAAGCGCTCCGCCTGTATTGAAGGTGCTCGTCGGGCCCTTGCCCGCACAAAGGTGCATTGGGGCAGGCTGGATGCGGAGAAGCTTCTCACTGACCCACCGCCACCGGGCAAGGAGTATCGCACGCCCGAAATGTATTATAAAACTGTCCTGAAGGGAGCCCGCGATATTGCGGATGAATGCCCTAGAGATGTAATTTTTGAGTAAACTCGCTATGTATTATCCTGTGCGCTGAAAACTTTGTTCATATGCGCCTTAAGCAACGCTTGTTTAATTTAAAATATTACCTTCTGTGCGGCCGTTTATAAAATCTGAGAGATGGCAAGTCGTTGGCTTCAGCCCCCGAGCCGCGAGTGCTGGGGTGTTCGGGATAAACTTGAGCACTCTTGTTCCCATTTTTGGGTCCATCTAGGGAGGCGCTCAACACAACGAACAAGGCAACCGGACTTATAATGCTTGAACACTCTCACTTAGCCATAGAATTCTATAATTTTAAATTTCGGCGAAGCCCCTGGTATTCGGAAGACCGAATCCGGGGCGCTATCCACGCCTTCGTCGGACATTATCCGGAACTTCGCTCGAAGCGGCGTGAGTCTTTAAGGACCCGAAAAGACCTCTCGAACAGCGACCAGTCTCTCGCCTTATCATGCCGGTCAGTTTTAGCTTTCTCCACTGAGGCGCTCGCCCGGCTCAACCGGGGCGCAATCGCAGTGGTTCTCCCAGTGCCACCTTAGCCGACAGAACGGAACGTAAGGCACCAAAACGTGGGAGCCGGGCAAACCCAACTATTGACCCAAGACATGATTCGGAGCCGATTCATATAATGCTATAAGTTCGGGGTGCCGCACTTATGAAAGTGTTCGGACTTATCACACCATAATGTGGGGAACATAAGCCCCTGGTGTATTAGGCCGTACCAAAATATACGGGTGCAAGATGTCATGTAATGAACATATATATATAAAAGTAATGTAATTGCAGTCAAAAAGTGCTGCATTATTTATTAAAGGAAGTCTGCAATGAGTGCAGACTGATACAAATAGTGCGGTAAGCAAGGGATTTGGACTAATTAAACATGTCCCCCTCCAGGGATGAGCTGCAGACTTTGGTGTATATAATCGAATTTAATGCTCGTAATTGAGACCACCTGAGTGTTCGTCGCAGCCTTCTTTCTTCCCTGGCTGTTGCATCGTGAGTTCGGCAGGTTCACCGCCGGACAGGGCCTCTGGTTAACGGAGTCCTGTGTATACAAAGAAGGAAAATAATAATAATAAAAGGGGGGCACACTTGCGAGCCCCTGGTGTGGTCGAGCCGCACTCTGGGTCCATTGTGATCGTGCCCCTTCCCCTGCGCCCATGGTATCTCCAAAGCGTAATGATGTACACGGAGGGTTGTTCTTGCAATCATGCGAGGGCGGGGGTTAGGGCCGCATTGCTACGCGTGCTCTGATCGTGCCAGGTGGTCTTGGTTGGTATTGCTTCGGGCGCGTTTTGCTGTATCCGGCCGTTTAACGGCCAGACTCGAAAATTGCCTTAAAAGGCTGCTCTGTACTTCTGCCGCGAGAGCCGCTGTATGTTCCTCCGTTCGGAGGGAGCGTTCCGTATTTCCGTTGACCGTGATGACTCCACGAGGGCCTGGCATCTTGAGCTTGAGGTATGCATAATGCGGCACCGCGTTGAACTTTGCAAACGCGGTTCGTCCGAGCAGAGCGTGATAGCCGCTGCGGAACGGGACTATGTCGAAGATTAACTCCTCGCTCCGGAAATTGTCCGGGGATCCGAAGACCACTTCCAGTGTGACTGAGCCTGTACAATTGGCTTCCACACCTGGTATGACACCTTTAAAGGTTGTCTTTGTAGGTTTAATCCTTGAGGGGTCTATGCCCATCTTGCGCACTGTATCCTGATAAAGCAGGTTCAGGCTACTGCCGCCGTCCATCAGGACTCTCGTGAGGTGAAATCCATCGACGATTGGGTCTAAAACCAATGCGGCAAATCCGCCATGGCGTATGCTGGTCGGATGGTCTCTTCGATCGAAAGTGATCGGACAAGAGGACCATGGATTGAACTTCGGGGCGACTGGCTCCATCGCATAGACGTCCCTTAGTGCACGCTTCCGCTCCCTCTTGGGTATATGGGTTGTGTAAATCATGTTCACTATCCGCACTTGTGGGGGGAAACCCTTATGTCCTCTATTGTTCGGCGGTCGGGTCTCTTCCTCGTCGTCGCTGTTTAGCCCCTTGTCATTGTTTTCGGCAATTAACTTGCCTGCCTGCTTGAACACCCAGCAATCTCTGTTGGTGTGATTAGCTGGCTTTTCAGGGGTGCCATGTATCTGGCATAAGCGGTCGAGTATTCGGTCCAAATTGGACGGACCCGGAGTGGTTCTTTTGAATGGCTTCTTCCGCTGACCGGGTTTAGATCCTCGGAATCTGGCGTTGACTGCCGTATCCTCCTTGTCGTCTCCGTTAATGCGGCGTTTATTTTTGCTTCGACGTGGCCTGCCATTGTTGTCCTTAGTATCCGGACTGCCAGAATTTTTACTGAGGTTGTTGTTGCGAGCTAGCCAGCTATCCTCTCCCGTGCAAAAGCGGGTCATTAATGATGTGAGGGCTGCCATGGATTTCGGCTTTTTCTGTCCCAGGTGCCGGGCTAGCCACTCGTCGCGGATGTTATGTTTGAAGGCTGCAAGGGCCTCTGCATCCGGACAGTCGACGATTTGGTTTTTCTTTGTCAAGAACCGTGTCCAGAATTGTCTGGCCGATTCGTCTGGCTGCTGAATTATGTGGCTGAGGTCATCGGCATCTGGTGGCCGCACATACGTGCCCTGGAAGTTGTCGAGGAATGCGGCTTCCAGGTCTTCCCAACACCCAATTGACTCTGTGGGCAAGCTGTTAAGCCAATGCCGAGCTGGTCCTTTAAGCTTGAGTGGGAGATACTTGATGGCATGGAGATCGTCGCCGCGGGCCATATGGATGTGAAGAAGATAATCTTCGATCCAAACCGCGGGGTCTGTTGTGCCATCGTAGGATTCGATGTTTACGGGTTTAAACCCTTCAGGGATTTGATGATCCATTACTTCGTCAGTGAAGCATAGCGGGTGTGCGGCGCCTCTGTATTGAGCAATATCACGACGCAGCTCGAGAGAGCGTTGTCTGCTGTGTTCGGCCCGGCCGGGGTTATTGTATCCGGCGCGACGGTATTCGTCGCGGGTCGTGGGGCGCCCTCGTGATCCGTAGATGGATCTGGATTGCCTTGCTTTGTCCTCCAATACGTCTCGCAAGTCCGGCGCGTTCCCTTTTGGCTTCGTACTTTTGGAGCGATGCCGGGGTACGGTCTTGGTTGAGGGCCTGGATGCCTCTCTGTCGCGACCACGTGGTGGTCGGTCTGCCGTATCGTGCGCTGGTGATGAAGGTATGTATGCTTCCTCCTCTAGTCGGGGGAGCAACTTGCGTCTTGGGTAGCTTTTGGAGGGGCGTTCGAGTTTATACTCTTCGGCCGCGAGGACCTCGGTCCATCGATCGGCCAGCAGGTCCTGATCAGCTTGAAGCTGCTGCTGCTTTTTCTTTAGGCTATTTGCCGTGGCGATAAGCCTGCGTTTGAAACGCTCTTGTTCGACGGGATCCTCGGGCACGACGAATTCGTCGTCGTTGAGGCTTGCCTCGTCTTCGGAGGGAGGCATATAGTTATAATCCTCGACCTCTTCGTCTGCCGCCCTCTCGTGAGGGCTTGCTTCTGCATCCTCCTGCGCTGAGTCTTGCTGGAGGGGATTATCTTCGGCACTCTCTGGGGTATTATTATCTCCTGTGCCGGAATCTCCATTCTTGCTGTGGCGGGATTTAGAGCGGCGCCGCTGACGCCGGCGCTTGGGCTGTTTCTTTAAAGAATCTGCCTCCGCTGCTTCTTCGCCGTCCCCGTCTTTTGGGGTGTCCACCATGTATATGTCGTATGACGAGGTGGTCTTCCAGTGCCCTGTAGGCGCTGGTTCCTGTTCGTCTCCGGCATCGTCGTCCATAGCGTCGATGTCTTCGGAGTCGTAGTCTAGCATGTCGGTTAGATCGTCGACAGTGGCTACAAAGTGGGTGGTGGGTGGGCTCTGAATTTCTTCGTCGTCCGTATCCCAACCATCCTGGCCATAATCCGGCCAGGACTCTCCGGATAGCGAGAGATGCTTTAGCGAATTTAGGATGTCGCCAAAGGGCGAGTGTTGGAAGATGTCCGTGGCGGTGAATTCCATAACCGGCGCCCAATCAGATTCGATTGGCAGGGGCGCGGGAGGTCCGGAGTCCGGCAGGGAGTCCGGCACCTCGGAGTCACGAGCTTCGCGAGGGACAAGGGTAGTGTTCGGCTCCATCGCCGTGGAAGTTGGAGCCCCCGAGGCGGTGTCCAACCACCTGTCCTCGATCTGGGAGATCGGCTCCGGTCTAAAGGCCGGAGCGGATTCTTGTGCGGCCACCGACGCACTGTTCGGCGGCAGAGCTAGATCATGCCCATCGTAACAGTGCAGCATGCTTGGCTGTGGCTCGAGCCCGTCGAAGATCAAGTCCCCGCAGATGTTGGCCGTGAAGTTTAGGCTTTCGAATCTGACCTGATGGCCAGGGGCGTAGCTTTCGATCTGCTCCAGATGGCCAAGCGAATTAGCAAGCAGTGCGAAGCCGCCGAATACGAAGATCTGTCCGGGGAGAAAAGTCTCACCCTGGACAATGTTGTTGGTTGAAGATGCCATCGAGCCTATCGGTGACGACATAGAGGAACTCTCAATGAAAGCACCAATGTCGGTGTCAAAACCGGCGGATCTCGGGTAGGGGGTCCCGAACTGTGCGTCTAGGCGGATGGTAACAGGAGACAAGGGACACGATGTTTTACCCAGGTTCGGGCCCTCTTGATGGAGGTAAAACCTTACGTCCTGCTTGATTAATATTGATGATATGGGTAGTACAAGATTGGATCTACCATGAGATCAAGGAGGCTAAACCCTAAAGCTAGCCTATGGTATGATTGTTGTAATGTATGTTGTGTCCTACGGACTAAAGCCCTCCGGTTTATATAGACACCGGAGAAGGCTAGGGTTACACAGAGTCGGTTACAATGTTAGGAGATCTACATATCGGTATCGCCAAGCTTGCCTTCCACGCCAAGGAAAGTCCCATCCGGACACGGGACGGAGTCTTCAATCTTGTATCTTCGTAGTCTTGGAGTCCAGCGGACGATGATAGTCCAGCTGTCCGGACACCCCCTAGTCCTGGACTCCCTCATATTCTATGCTATGTACCAGACCTATTGTATACCTTGCACTGAATTGGGCGATGGAGTACAATGGTGATCTAGGAGTAGATCACTGGACATTGGTCAAGAATATCCTTAGTGAGGACTAAGGAAATATTTCTCGATAATGGAAGTGATAAAAGAGCTCGTCGTAAAAAGTTACAACGGTGCAAGCTTTTACACCGATCCAGATGACTCTAGGTCTTAATCTAGATACATATTGAAAGTGGGAGCAATTAGCTAGAGTAGCTCCATATAGAGCATTGTAGACATAGAATATTTGCAAAATACATACGGCTCTGAATGTGACAGACCCGTTGACTAAGCTTCTCTCACGAGCAAAACATGATCACACCTTAGTACTCTTTGGGTGTTAATCACATAAGTGATGTGAACTAGATTATTGACTCTAGTAAACCCTTTGGGTGTTGGTCACATGACGATGTGAACTATGGGTGTTAATCATATACAGATATGAATATTGGTGTTAAATCACATGGTGATGTGAACTAGATTATTGACTCTAGTGCAAGTGGGAGATTGAAGGAAATATGCCCTAGAGGCAATAATAAAGTTATTATTTATTTCCTTATTTCATGATAAATGTTTATTATTCATGCTAGAATTGTATTAACCGGAAACATGATACATGTGTGAATACATAGACAAACATAGTGTCACTAGTATGCCTCTACTTGAACTAGCTCATTGATCAAAGATGATTATGTTTCCTAACCATAGGCATGTGTTGTCATTTGATCAATGGGATCACATCATTAGGAGAATGATGTGATTGACTTGACCCATTCCGTTAGCTTAGCACTTGTTCGTTTAGTATGTTGCTATTGCTTTCTTCATGACTTATACAAAGTTCCTGCAACTATGAGATTGTGCAACTTCCGTTTACCGGAGGAACACTTTGTGTGCTACCAAACGTCACAACGTAACTGGGTGATTATAAAGGTGCTGTATAGGTGTCTCCGAAGGTACATGTTGAGTTGGCATAGTTCGAGATTAGGTTTTGTCACTCCGATTCTCGGAGAGGTATCTCTGGGCCCTCTCGGTAATACTCATCACCTAAGCCTTGCAAGCATTGTAACTAATGAGTTAGTTATGAGATGATGTATTACGGAACGAGTAAATAGACTTGCCAGTAACGATATTGAACTAGGTATTGGATACCGACGATCGAATCTCGGGCAAGTAACATACCGATGACAAAGGGAACAACGTATGTTGTTTTGCGGTTTGACCGATAAAGATCTTCGTAGAATATATAGGAACCAATATGGACATCCATGTTCCGCTATTGGTTATTGACCGAGAATAGTTCTAGGTCATGTCTACATAGTTCTCGAACCCATAGGGTCCGCACGCTTAAGGTTTCGATGACAATTATATTATGAGTTTATGAGTTTTGATGTACCGAAGGAGTTCGGAGTCCCGGATGAGATCGGGGACATGACGAGGAGTCTCAAAATGGTCGAGACATAAAGATCGATATATTGGACGACTATATTCGGAGTTTGGAAAGGTTCCGAGTGATTCGGGTATTTATCGGAGTACGGGAGAGTTACGGGAATTCGCCGGGGAGAAGTATTGGGCCTTATTGGGCCATACGGGAAAGAGAGAGGGCTGCCTATGGCAGGCCGCGCGCCCCCCCATGGCCTAGTCCGAATTGGACTAGGGGGAGGGGCCGCACCCCCTCCTTCCTTCCCTTCTCTCTTCCCCTTCCTTGTCTCCTACTCCTAATACATGGAAGGACTCCTAGTTGGACTAGGAAAGGGGGAATCCTACTCCCGGTGGGAGTAGGACTCCCCTAGGGCGCGCCATAGAAGAGGGCCGGCCCTCCCCTCCTCCACTCCTTTATATACGGGGGTAGGGGGCACCCCATAGACACACAAGTTGATCTACGGATCGTTCCTTAGCCGTGTGCGGTGCCCCCCTCCACCATATTCCACCTCGGTCATATCGTCGCGGAGTTTAGGCGAAGCCCTGCGCCAGTAGAACATCATCATCGTCACCACACCATCGTGCTGACGGAACTCATCCCCGACACCCTGCTGGATCGGAGTCCGGGGAACGTTATCGAGCTGAACGTGTGCTGAACACGGAGGTGCCGTACGTTCGGTGCTTGGATCGGTTGGATCGTGAAGACGTACGACTACATCAACCGCGTTGTCATAACGCTTCCGCTTTCGGTCTACAAGGGTACGTGGACAGACTCTCCCCTCTCGTTGCTATGCATCACCATGATCTTGCGTGTGCATAGGAATTTTTTTGAAATTACTACGTTCCCCAACAGTGCTGGCCCCGTGTCCGCCACCGCCCCCGAAGCCGGTTCTGCAACCCGGCTGGTGGAGGCGTGATTGGTAGGGTCTCCAGATATAGTCCGGTTATTCCTCTTCCTGCCAGACACAAAGGGCACTGTCATATTTTAAATTCTATAATTACAGGACATGTTATTGCTTTACCTCTGTTGCGGTGTGTCAACCCTCACCACCTTCCTCTTGAGCCTGCCCGATCTGGACGCCCGTGGTTGACGAGTCCCTAGGGGCTCGGCCCCTCGCTCCGGCCGTCGTTTGTGCAAATAGAACGACACCTCAAAGGTAAATTATAACACCTGGGGGGAGTCCTCTTCGAAGGATAGGGTTTTCTAGTTCGGCTTACACAAGAAGCGGGGAGCAGTCCAGGGTAGTCGGCCGTAATGGCCACTAGGGCGCCATCCCAGCTCGCCTGATAGAATACCCCGTTGACAAGCTCCATAGTGATATCCGGATCCACTTTAAGTCCCGGATCTAGCGCCCTTCCAGGGTCCTCTGGTTGCGGGGAGGGGCTGAAGATTCCTTCTACGGCCCTCCTTAGTTCCTGCCCAGAAGTATTGATGCAAGTAATCTTAGCAGAAGAACGCTAGAGTAAAGCAGGGAAAAAGAATGGCAACTTACCCATGATGGAGGGTTATACATGGAGAATCCGTCCCGCGTTTTTATGCGAAGGAATTCCTCCTCTTTCCCTTTGTACAGATCGGAAAATATCCTTGCCAGAGCGGTAGTGGAGTCCGGACCCTTACGGCCGCAGCGGGTGGCGTCGTCTTCCCCGTTGAAATGCCACATGGGCTTCCCCCGATATTGGAGCGACCGCACTCCCCGTCTTATGCATATCACCATAACCTCAACTATCGCCAGTCCAGATTTGGCTAGTAACTTTATCCTGTCCATCAGGAGGAATATTTCCCTTGTGTCCTCTTCCTGAGGACCCCGGGGGCGCCAGCTTAGGCGTGCCCTCGGCGGGGCGTTGCAGAACTTGCAGAGACCTGTCCGGACTGGATCCGGAAGGGGGATGTCATTTATATAGAACCACTCTGAAGGCCAGTTTTCTGGTGCCTTCTCAAGAGTGCCGGACAGGTATCCGGTATCGGCAATGCGCCATACTTCGGCCCCGCCCACTTGACATAGGGACTCCCCCTGGGTACGGGGGACGAGGCAGAACAGCTTCCTCCATAATCCGAAGTGTGGTTCGCAGCCTAAAAACAACTTGCAAAGGGCAACATACCCCGCTATGTGCAGAATAGAGGCATGGGGTAAGATCGTGTAACTGGAGGCCGTAGAACTCCAGGAGGCTGCGAAGAAACGGGTGGATAGGGAACCCGACGCCCCTCAACAGATGAGGGATCAGACATATACGCTCCTCCGGAGATGGGTTAGGAGATCCCTCAGCTTGGTCTCCTCCGTCATAAGTGGCTATTCCAGCTCGGACGGGGACCATGAACACTGGTGGGAGAAACCCTTGGGTTTGTAACTTTATCAAACAACTATGAGGAACTGAACACTCTCCCCAATCCCCCGACTTGGAACGAGAAGGGCAAGCAGAAGAGCTGCGACGGCCGACCATGTTGGAATGGCTTTTCGCGGAGCACTCTGTTGGATGCTGGCTCTGGGAGGGAGAATGAGGTTTGGATCTAAGAATCCCCGTCCCTTCAAATAGACGGTTCGCCCGGAGGATCGAGGGTGGCAAATGCGAAAATGCCTCGACTCCTCGCATTCGCTCGACACGTGGAGATGGTCATTACTGAGGCACCGAAGCCGAGGAGCACAAAATTGATTGGAGGTCGGACACTATTCGTCGTAACAGGCACTTTGGAGTATTCGGAGAAGGAACCTACCTAGCAATGCCGAAGACAAGACTGCGCGCCGGACTCATCGTCATTGAAGCCTGGTTCAGGGGCTACTGAGGGAGTCCTGGATTAGGGGGTATCTGGAAAGCCGGACTATGTACAACGTCCGGACTATTGAAGCGTGAAGATACAAGACTCAAGACTTCGGCCTGTGTCCGGATGGGACTTTCCTTGGCGTGGAAGGCAAGCTTGGCGATCCGGATATTATATTTCCTTCCTTGTAACTGACTCCATGTAAACCCTAGCCCTCTCTGGTGTCTATATAAACCGGAGAGGTTGGTCCTTAGAAGGCCGATCACAGTTACAAATCATACCATCATAGGCTAGCTCTTAGGGTTTAGCCTCTACGATCTCGTGGTAGATCTACTCTTGTACTACCCATATCATCAATATTAATCAAGCAGGAAGTAGGGTTTCACCTCCATCGAGAGGGCCCAAACCTGGGTAAACACATGTGTCCCTTGCTTCCTGTTACCATCAGCCTTGACGCACGGATCGGGACGCCCTACCCGAGATCCGCTAGTTTTGACACCGACAGCGACCCTGAGGTGTCGTCACGGAGGATTTCTCCTGATCCTCCAAGGCCAGAGGGTAACCCTTCGGCCACCCGAAGTCCGGAGTATTCAGCTCCTAAGAGAGCAATAGAAAGAGGCCGGGACTGTCCGGTGCGCGACCCGATGCACTGATGAATCTTCTGGAGCAAGCGGCTATCTCAGAAGCGCATCGTACGCTAATGGGTACAGTGGTTGAGAGGATTTCATCTGCCGAAAGCGGGTTGCATGAAGCTTTTATGAGCCTGCTGAGAGGCTTTGAGGTACGCAAAGTAGTATATGTTTTTGATGGTACCGCACACGCTAGGTGTGCCCTATGCAGATAGTAGCCCCTGAGACTCTGGTTGCTGTCGACAACGGCGACAAACAGAGGATCATAGTCCCAGGTAATAATCATGTCGCCTTCATGTGCAGGTGGCTGAAGGTCCGGTGGCTAGCTGGACTGGTGAGTTTGCCGAGCTGAAGCGGCAACTTGATGCGGCAGATGCCGACATCATGCTTGTAAACAAGCAGCTTGACGAGGCACAGGGTATGAATTCTCTGATGGTCCACATATGTTAAGAGGAGCATAATGCTAGTATCTATAACATGCTGTGACTGCAGATGGAGCTGCCGCCGTGGAGACCCTTCGGGCGGAACTTGCCCGAGCCGAGGAACAGGCCAGGAGGAGTGATGCGGCCGCCCTAAAGGCAGTCGAAGAGTTAAGAGCCGAACATGCTGCACATTGCGAGAGCAAAGAGCGAATAGCTGATACATCTTCGTCGTATCTATAATTTTTGATTGTTCCATGCCAATATTATTCACTTTCATATACTTTTTGGCAACTTTTTATATTATTTTTGGGACTAACATATTGATCCAGTGCCCAGTGCCAATTCCTGTCTGTTGCATGTTTTATGTTTCACAGAATATCCATACCAAACGGAGTCCAAACGGGATAAAAACGGACGGAGCTTATTTTTGGAAAATATGGAAAATTCCAGAAGAAAAATCCACGCGAGACGGTGCCCGAGGTGGTCACGAGGCAGGGGGCGCACCCCCCTGGGCATGCCGCCTACCCTCGTGAGCCCACCGTAAGGCGGTTGATGCTCTTCTTTTGCTGCAAGAAAGATAATATTCGGAAAAAAATCACGGCAAAGGTTTCAAGCCAATCGGAGTTACGGATCTCCATATATACGCGAAATGGTGAAACAGAGCCAGAACAGAACGCAGAAACAGAGAGATAGATCCAATCTCGGAGGAGCTCTCGCCCCTCCCACGCCACGGGAGCCAAGGACCAGAGGGGAAACCCTTCTCCCATCTAGGGAGGAGGTAAAGGAAGAAGAAGAAGAAGAAGAAGAAGGGGGGCCCTCTCCCCCTTGCTTCCGGTGGCGCCGGAGCGCTGCCGGGGGCCATCGTCATCACCACGATCTACACCAACACCGCCGCCATCTTCACCAACATATCCATCACCTTCCCCCCTCTATCTACAGTGGTCCACTCTCCCGCAACCTGCTGTACCCTCTACTTGAACATGGTGCTTTATGCTTCATATTATTATCCAATGATGTGTTGCCATCCTATGATGTCTGAGTAGATTTTCGTTGTCCTATTGGTGGTTGATGAATTGCTATGAATGATTTAATTTGATTATGGTTATGTTTCTGTCCTTTGGTGCCCATCATATGAGCGCGCGCGTGGATCACACCATAGGGTTAGTTGTATGTTGATAGGACTATGTATTGGAGGGCAAGAGTGACAGAAGCTTCAAGCTAGCATAGAAATTGATGCATACGGG
Source organism: Triticum aestivum (assembly GCF_018294505.1). Classification (NCBI taxonomy): domain Eukaryota; kingdom Viridiplantae; phylum Streptophyta; class Magnoliopsida; order Poales; family Poaceae; genus Triticum; species Triticum aestivum. Next base: position 142,866,010 of record NC_057810.1, read on the forward strand.
ATTGAAGGGGGACCAATATATCTTAATGCTATGGTTGGGTTTTACCTTAATGAACGTTAGTAGTTGCGGATGCTTGCTAATAGTTCCAATCATAAGTGCATAGAATTCCAAGTAAGGGATGACATGCTAGCAGTGGCCTCTCCCACATAAAACTTGCTATCGGTCTAGTAAAGTAGTCAATGCTTAATGGACAATTTCACCACACCTACCATCACTTTTCCACACTCGCTATATTTACTTTATTTGTGTCTTTGTATTAACAGCCACTAGTTTTATTTTCGTGCTCTTTACTTTCTTGCAAGCCTATCCGAAAACACCTACAAAGTACTTCTAGTTTTATATTTGTTCTAGGTAAAGCAAACGTTAAGCGTGCATAGAGTTGTATCGGTGGTCGATAGAACTTTAGGGAATATTTGTTCTACCTTTAGCTCCTCGTTGGGTTCGACACTCTTACTTATTGAAAACTGTTGCGATCCCCTATACTTGTGGGTTATCAAGACCTTTTTCTGGCGCCGTTGCCGGGGAGTCATAGCGTGGGGTGAATATTCTCGTGTGTGCTTGTTTGCTTTATCACTAAGTAATTTTTACTTGCTGTTCTTAGTTGTTCTCTATCTTTAGTTATGGATATGGAACACGAAATACCAAAAAAATTAGGTGTACTTGCCACTCATGGAGATGGGGAACCTCCTAAAACCCTCGATGCTGGTTATGTGAAAGATATTTTGTACTACTTTAATAATCCTGAGAAAACCCCATTCAATTATGTAATGGGAGTAACGTTGGATCAACGTGAATACTTTAGGGATTATCACTTGACACAAAAAGGGAAACTATTATGGGATCAAATTCATATATTGAAGTGGTATGCTTGGCAACTATGCGTGGAATATGATTATACTTGTTGCTCTAGGATGAATTCTCCACACCTTCCCTTTTCATGCAAATTTAATGATAATGAAACCTTAACTTCTTATGCTAGAGGTATACATGATTACTATGATGTGGAACAAATAGAAGAATTTGTTGCTTTTAAGGGTGCTTATGAAATTGAAGCTATGTGTAAAAAGTTTGAGGATTTTGATGATGCTGTTTATAGATCTGAAAATTTAGCTATCCTCAAATATTGCTATGAGAATTATAAATACAATTATGAAATTAATGCACTTATTAAGAAAGTCTCCGCTGTCCAAGAAGAGACTAATATTTTGCAGGAATCTATGGAAGAAGAGATTGATGAAACTGTGAGCTCATTGGATGAAAAAGATGATGAGGAGAGCGAAGAACAAAAGGAGGAAGAGCGTATTAGCTACCCGTGCCCACCTTCTAATGAGAGTAACTCTTCAACTCATACATTGTTTAATTCCCTTCGTGCTTACCGAAGGATGATTGCTATGATGATTGCTATGATCCCGTTGATTATTTTGAAATACCCCTTTTTGATGATGCTTGCTATGCTTGTGGCCAAGATGCCAATATGAATTATGCTTATGGAGATGAACTTGCTATAGTTTCTTATGTTAAACATGAAATTGTTGCTCTTGCACCCACGCATGATAGTCCTATTATCTTTTTGAATTCTCCTGATTACTCTATATCGGAGAAGTTTGCACTTATTAAGGATTATATTGATGGGTTGCCTTTTACCGTTGCACATGATGATTTTAATAGATATAATATGCATGTGCTTTCTGCTCCTACTTGCAATTATTATGAGCGAGGAACTATATCTCCACCTCTCTATGTTTCCCATACGATAAAATTGCAAGAAACTGTTTATACTATGCATTGGCCTTTACTATGTGTGCATGAATTGTTCGTTTATGACATGCCGATGCATAGGAAGAGAGTTAGACTTCGTCATTACATGATATATGTTGCTTTGTGCTCACTACTAAATGCAAAATCATTGTTAATTAAAATTGGCTTTGATATACCTTGGGATCCGGGTGGATCCATTACTTGAGCACAATATGCCTAGCTTAATGGCTTTAAAGAAAGCGCTGCCAGGGAGACAACCCGGAAGTTTTAGAGAGTCATTTATTTCTGTTGAGTGTTTTCGTATAGTTTAAAAACAACAAAAATAAAGAGGGGAACCCAAAACTTTTCAAAAAGGAAAGTGAAAGTGAGAAAGACAAGCATTGTTGAAGTGGGAGAGCTCCTTGAACTTTGTTCATTCTCACGGCAACTTTGTGAATCTTGATTACAGAAACTTTTCAATAAAAATAATTATCCCCTTGTACAATTCCATTGTATTATAAAAATAATGTGCCAAGGTTTGCCTTTAGGATGTTTACAATGTTTGTTGGTTTGTGCGGTGCAGGACAGAAACTTTGGCTGTAGTGCGTGAATATTAGTTTTTTACTGGAACGTAAAATGGTTCTGATTCTTTTTTCAGTGTCTTTCTGTACAAATTTTTTATTTTTCCCAATTTTGGCAGAATTTTTCAAGTATCAGAAGTATGGTGAATGTTCAGATTGCTACAGACTGTTCTGTTTTAGACAGATTCTGTTTTTGATGCATAGTTTGCTTGTTTTGATGAAACTATCAATTTATATCAGTGGATTAAGCCATGAAAAAGTCATATTACAGTAGACACAATGCAAAAACAAAATATGAATTGTTTTGCTACAGTACTTAGAGTAGTGATTTGCTTTATTATACTAACGGATCTTACCGAGTTTTCTGTTGAAGTTTTGTGTGGATGAAGTGTTTGATTGAGAAGGTTTCGATGTGAGAAGAAGGAAGAGAGGCAAGAGCTCAAGCTTGGGGATGTATGAGGCACCCCAAGTAAATATTCAAGGAGACTCAAGTGTCTAAGCTTGGGGATGCTGGGAAGGCATCCCCTCTTTCTTCAACAAGTATCGGTATGTTTTCGGATTCGTTTCATTCATGTGATATGTGCAAGTCTTGGAGCGTCTTTTGCAATTAGGTTTTTCTTTTTATTTTATGCACCATGCTGGTATGAGATGGTCCTTGGTTGATTTATAGAATGCTTCATGCACTTCACTTATATCTTTTGAGTATGGCTTTATATAATGCTTCATGTGCTTCACTTATATCATTTGAAGTTTGGATTGCCTGTTTCTCTTCACATAGACAACCGCCATTTGTAGAATGCTCTTTTGCTTCACTTATACTTGTTAGAGTGTGGGCATATCTTTTGTAGAAAGAATTAAACTCTCTGGCTTCACTTATATCTATTTAGAGAGATGACAGGAATTGGTCATTCACATGGTTAGTCATAAAATCCTACATAAACTTGTAGATCGCTGAATATGATATGTTTGATTCCTTGCAATAGTTTTGCGATATAAAGATGGTGATATTAGAGTTATGCTAGTGGGTGGTTGTGGATTGTAGAGACACTTGTGTTGAGGTTTGCAACTCCCGTAGCATGCACGTATGGTAACCGTTGTGTGAGAAATTTGAAGCATGGGGTGTTTCTTTGATTGTCTTCCTTATGAGTGGCGGTCGGGGACAAGCGATGGTCTTTTCCTACCAATCTATCCCCCTAGGGGCATGCGTAGTAGTACTTCGCTTCGAGGGATAATAAACTTTTGCAATAAGTATATGAGTTCTTTATGACTAATGTGAATCCATGGATTATACACACTTTTACCTTTCCATCATTGCTAGCCTCTTCAGTACCGTGCATTGCCCTTTCTCACCTCGAGAGTTGGTGCAAACTTCGCCGGTGCATCCAAACCCCGTGATACGATACTCTCTGTCACACATAAGCCTCATTATATCTTACTCAAAACAGCCACCATACCTACCTATTATGGCTTTTCCATAGCCATTCCGAGATATATTGCCATGCAACTTCCATCATCATCATATACATGACTTGAGCATTCATTGTCATATTGCTTTGCATGATCGTAAGATAGCTAGCATGATGTTTTCATGGCTTGTCAGTTTTTTGATGTCATTGCTACGCTAGATCATTGCACATCCCGGTACACCGCCGGAGGCATTCATATAGAGTCATATATTTGTTCTAGATATCGAGTTGTAATATTGAGTTGTAAGTAAATAAAGTGTGATGATCATCATTATTAGAGCATTGCCCCAGTGAGGAAAGGATGATGGAGACTATGATTCCCCCACAAGTCGGGATGAGACTCCGGACGAAAAAAATAAAAAAAATAAAAAAAATAAAAAAAGAGAAAGGCCAAAAAAAGAGAAGGCCCAAAAAAAGGAAAAAAAAATGAGAGAAAAAGAGAGAAGGGGCAATGTTACTATCCTTTTACCACACTTGTGCTTCAAAGTAGCACCATGTTCTTCATAGAGAGAGTATCCTATGCTTTCACTTTTATATACTAGTGGGAGTTTTCATGATAGAACTTGGCTTGTATATTCCAACGACGGGCTTCCTCAAATGCCCTAGGTCTTCATGAGCAAGCAAGTTGGATGCACACCCACTTAGTTTCTTTTGTTGAGCTTTCATACACTTATAGCTCTTAGTGCATCCGTTGCATGGCAATCCCTACTCCTCGCATTGACATCAATTGGTGGGCATCTCCATAGCCCGTTGATTAGCCGCGTCGATGTGAGACTTTCTCCTTTTTTGTCTTCTCCACATAACCTCCATAATTATATTATATTCCACCTATAGTGCTATATCCATGGCTTGCGCTCATGTATTGCGTGAGGGTTGAAAAAGCTGAAGCGCGTTAAAAAGTATGAACCAATTGCTCGGCTTGTAATCGGGGTTGTGCATGATGGGGACATTTTGTGTGACGAAAATGAAGCATGGCCAAACTGTATGATTTTGTAGGGATAAGCTTGCTTTGGCCTTGTTGTTTTGAAAAGACATGATTGCTTTATTGGTACGCTCGAAGTATTATTGTTTTTATGTCAAATGATAGACTATTGCTTTGAATCACACGTGTCTTAATATTCATGCCATGATTAGACATATGATCAAGATTATGCTAGGTAGCATTGCACATCAAAAATTGTTCTTTTTTATCATTTACCTACTTGAGGACGAGCAGGAACTAAGCTTGGGGAAGCTGATACGTCTCCGTCGTATCTATAATTTTTGATTGTTCCATGCCAATATTATTCACTTTCATATACTTTTTGGCAACTTTTTATATTATTTTTGGGACTAACATATTGATCCAGTGCCCAGTGCCAGTTCCTGTCTGTTGCATGTTTTATGTTTCGCAAAATATCCATATCAAACGGAGTCCAAACGGGATAAAAATGGACAGAGCTTATTTTTGGAAAATATGGAAAATTCCAAAAGAAAAATCCACGCAAGACGGTGCCTGAGGTGGTCACGAGGCAGGGGGCGCGCCCCCCTGGGCGCGCCGCCTACCCTTGTGAGCCCACCGTAAGGCAGTTTATGCTCTTCTTTTGCCGCAAGAAAGATAATATTCGGAAAAAAATCACGGCGAAGGTTTCAAGCCAATCGAAGTTACGGATCTCCATATATACGCGAAACGGTGAAACAGAGCCAGAACAGAACGCAGAAACAGAGAGATAGATCCAATCTCGGAGGGGCTCTCGCCCCTCCCACGCCATGGGAGCCAAGGACCAGAGGGGAAACCCTTCTCCCATCTAGGGAGGAGGTCAAGGAAGAAGAAGAAGAAGGGGGGCCCTCTCCCCCTTGCTTCCGATGGCGCCGGAGCGCTGCCGGGGGCCATCATCATCACCGCGATCTACACCAACACCTCTGCCATCTTCACCAACATCTCCATCACCTTCCCCCCTCTATCTACAGCGGTCCACTCTCCCGCAACCCGCTGTACCCTCTACTTGAACATGGTGCTTTATGCTTCATATTATTATCCAATGATGTGTTGCCATCCTATGATGTCTGAGTAGATTTTCGTTGTCCTATTGGTGGTTGATGAATTGCTATGATTGATTTAATTTGCTTGTGGTTATGTTGCTGTCCTTTGGTGCCCATCATATGAGCGCGCGCATGGATCACACCATATGGTTAGTTGTATGTTGATAGGACTATGTATTGGAGGGCAAGAGTGACAGAAGCTTCAAGCTAGCATAGAAATTGATGCATACGGGATTGAAGGGGGGCCAATATATCTTAATGCTATGGTTGGGTTTTACCTTAATGAATGTTAGTAGTTGCAGATGCTTGCTAATAGTTCCAATCATAAGTGCATAGAATTCCAAGTAAGGGATGACATGCTAGCAATGGCCTCTCCCACATAAAACTTGCTATCGGTCTAGTAAAGTTGTCAATTGCTTAATGGACAATTTCGCCACACCTACCATCACTTTTCCACACTCGCTATATTTACTTTAGTTGTGTCTTTATTTTAACAGCCCCTAGTTTTATTTTCGTGCTCTTTACTTTCTTGCAAGCCTATCCGAAAACAGCTACAAAGTACTTCTAGTTTTATACTTGCTCTAGGTAAAGCGAACATTAAGCGTGCGTAGAGTTGTATCGGTGGTCGATAGAACTTTAGGGAATATTTGTTCTACCTTTAGCTCCTCGTTGGGTTCGACACTCTTACTTATCGAAAACTGTTGCGATCCCCTATACTTGTGGGTTATCAATAGCCAAGATGGCTATTGCGTTGAAAGACGCCGCTGACCGTTATGAGCTTCTTAAAAAGGAAAGCCAAATGAAGACGGCGAACCTGGAGAAAGCCATGGTAGCAGCCAAGGAAGCCCGCTCGAAAATCAGAGCGACGAAGGAGGAGCTACGTCAAGCCGGAGATATCATGGCCGGGAAGCCCTTTTTGTTGCGGATGAAGTTCAGGGATCCTAAGTATGCCCTTCTGGATCAATTATGGAGTTCTGCGGACGAGTACCTGGATTTGGCAGCGAGTGTTGCTGACGCGACCAAATTTTTCGAAGATTAAAAAGATCACGAAGTGGAAAAGTTGTTCTGGTCATAGTTCCATGCTCTGGCGCGTCCGCTGCTGTTGAATGAGCAAATGGCCGAGTGGGCCGAGCTCCATAGGTTGTCCGGGCTTGCCATAAGGTCTGTCGTGGATCGTCTCTGGCCAGCAGGACCAAGGCCGAATAGTTATTTTGGTCTTGTGCAACAATTCCTTGGTGATGTGCCGCATATTGACACGGTGAAGAAGTCGGCGTGCATAGAGGGTGCACGAATGGCTCTCGCCCGTGTCAAGACATACTGGGCGGAGATGGAGGCCACCACGATTGCAACCCAGAATCCGGCCATAGGCCAGGTTTCTGCCGAGCACTATTTTTAAGAAGTCGTAGAAGGTGCTCGTTTAATAGAGGCTCAGTGCTGAAAGAGTATCATGTTCTAGTGACATGTATCCCAATTGTAAGAACAATGCTATTTGAACTATAGAGGCTGTGTTTATACTTTTGCCTGAAAGTATTATTATGCCTCCTGTGCGGTCGTTTATGTATATGTGTATATATATAACCTGAAAGTTTGCAGTCGTCGCATTCAGCCCCCACGCATATAATGCGGGGGTGTTCGCAAAAGCTCGTTTTCACACTTGATCCAACGTCTTGGTCCATTAAGGAGGTAGTAGCATGGCGAACGAGGCAATCAGACTATATTGCTTTAACACTTTCACTTAACCATAGGAGTTTGACAGTGGGGCTACTATATAGCCCCTGGTATTTCCGCGGCCATCCGAATACGATGCGCGCACGTACATGACCGGGAAAACCGGTCCTTCATTAATGCGGAGGAATCCCGAAGATTCTGATGACTCATCGAGTGGTTGACCAGTCTGACGCTTTAACATGACAGTCAGTTTTCGGCTTTCTCTACTGAGGTGCTCGTCCAGATGAACCAGGGCACAATCGCAGTAGTTCTCCCGGTGCCACCTTAGACGATAGAGTGGAACGTAAGGTAGCAAAACACGGGAGCCGGGAAAACCCAACATTTGACCAAAGACATGATTTGGAGCTGATGCATATAAGGCTAAACTCGCGACGCCGAAAACTCCCTAAGGTATTCAGTCTTTATAACATATACCAGGCTGAATAACACCTTTGATAATGAACCCCGAGTGTCCAGGTACGTGCATTATTCTGATGTGGCGAAATGCCAATAAGGTCAGCATCCTTCTCGGCAATATTGAGCGGGTCCCTGCTGCACGTCTACGCCTGTGTCTCCGTTGTGCCGTATCCTGGAAGGGTGTATCACGATTATCATCTGTAAAAGAGAAGAACTTAGGTGAAAGTTGTCGTGCCAAAAATTGGTTATTCTTGATAAACCATTAAAATTCAAGACAAGTAAAATCGAGCCGAACTAGTCCTTTTTTCATGCGGGAAGCTCCTGGTACCACTTATGGGGGTATAACCATCAAACTAATATCAGGTTTATCTAAGCTGTTACAACTAGTTATGCGTCGGACTCGTCTAGCCGTGTCCGTGGTCTTGACGACCGATCATTTATTCCGGTTGGAGAGGCCTCTTAGTGTTTGGTTGTTAATGCTGCCACACGTTCTTCTGCGCATAAGGAACGCTCAACATTTCTGCTAATTGTGATGATGCCGCGGGGACCGGGCATCTTAAGCTTAATAGAAGCGTAATGCGGTACTGCGTTAAAATGAGCAAACGCTGTTCTTCCGAGTAGTGCTTGATAGCCACTTCAGAATGGAGCAATGTCGAAGGTTAACTTTTCACTTCAAAAGTTGTCGCGAGAACCGAATACAACCTCTAGTACTAGAGAGCCCGTACAGCGGGCCTCTGGGCCTGGTATTACTCCTTTAAAGGTACCATTACTTGGGCTAATTCTTATCGGGTCTATCCCCATTTTGCGGACTGTGTCCTGATATATCAGATTAAGACCACTGCCGCCGTCCATGAGGACTTGGGTGAGATGGTATCCGTCGATAATTGGGTCTAGCACCAAGGAAGCCAATCCTCCGTGCCGGATACTTGTCAGGTGATTCCTGCGATCGAAGGCAATCGGTTAGGCCGACCAAGGGTTGAACTTAGGGGTGACGGGCTCTAAGGCTCCTATGTCTCGGAGTGCAGGTCTGCTCCTTCTCCTTGTGACGTGAATCATGTTCACTGTTTTGACCTCTGGTGGGAATTTTTTCTGTCCCCCAGTGCTTTGCTGACGAGGCTCATCGTCGTCTTCGCTTGGTGTCTCCCTCCCCTTGTGTTCGGCGTTTTGCTTGCCGGCTTGCTTGAAGACCCAGCATTCTTTGTGGGTGTGATTCGCAGGTTTGTCGGAGGTGCCGTGAATCTGACATAATTTGTCTAGAATCTTATTTAGGCTGGACGGTCCATCTCTGTTGCCTTTGAAAGGCTTTTTCCATTGACCGGGTCGAGATCCCCTGAATCCGGCATTAGCCGCCATGTTGTCTGGACTGTCTTCGTTATTTCAATGCTTGCTTTTACTACGTCGTGGTTTTCCATTACCATCCCGGACTTCAGATGTGCCTGGGTCGCTGGTGCTACTACAGGCCAGCCAGCTATCTTCGCCCGCGCAAAAGCGGGTCATGAGGCTTGTTAGGGCTGCCATTGTCCTTGGTTTTTCTTGACCGAGGTGTCTGGCGAGCCATTCGTCTTGGACGCTGTGTTTGAAAGCTGCTAAGGCTTCGGCATCCGGGCAATCGACAATTTGGTCCTTCTTAGTGAGAAATCTGTTCCAAAGCTTTCGGGCTGAATCTCCGGGCTGTTGAATTATATGACTTAAATCGTCTGCATCTGGAGGTCGGACATAAGTCCCTTGAAAATTGGCCCTAAAAGCATCCTCAAGCTCCTCCCAACTTCCAATTGAATTTTCGGGGAGGATTTTCAGCCAGTGCCGAGCTGGTCCTGTCAGCTTGAGGGGCAGGTATTTAATGGCATGGAGATCGTCTCCGCGAGCCATATGGATATGGAGGATGAAGTCCTCAATCCAGACCCCAGGGTCTATCGTTCCGTCGTACGCCTCTATGTTCACGGGCTTGAATCCCTTTGGAAATTCATGATCCAATACCTCATCGGTGAAGCATAGGGGGTGTGTGGCACCCCTGTATTTGGATGTATCGTGGCGTTCGGATGGTTGTAGTATTCGGTTTTGATTTTGTGCCGGAGCCCGCTTCCTAGATCCATAGATGGACCTGGTCATACCGGATTTTTGGCGCAAGTCCTCATGTAAATTGTGTGTTGACTTATGTGCGGCCTCGTTAGCTGCCCTATCGCGGCCACGAGGTGGTCGATCCGGCTGATCGGCCGTTTTATTCTTTGGCTGTGTAGGCTCTACGGCCTCATCATCGAACTCAGGTAACAGCTTGCGCTTTGGATAGCTCTTTGTATGGCAACTACCACCATACTTTTCTTCAGTGTCGAGCACTTTGTTCCATCTACTATTGAGCATATTCTGCGCGGCCTTAAGCCTTTCCTTCTGCTTCTTCAGACTCCTCGTGGTGGCAATAAGCCTTCTACGGAGGTTCTCTTGTTCCAAGTGCCTTTCTGGGATGACGTGTGTGTCGTCGTCCGGACTGTTTTCCTCTCCGGAGAGAGGTTGGTGAGCTTTATCCTCGGCGTCGACATGTTCGGACAGCTGCTCCGTACTATGTTTGCCATTCGCTGGTTCATCCTGCTCTGTCGCCCGGTCAATGTTGTCGTCATTTCCTCTGGAGTCGACCGGGGTGTTATTTTCTCTTGCGCTGTTATCGCTGTTTTTGCCGAGGCGGGATTTGGAGCGGCGCCTACGTCGTCGCTTTGGTTGCATCTCAAGGGATCTATCCTTCGCTGCATCCTTCCGTTCCTCGTCATTGTTTTCTTTGGTTGTATACACCATGTATATATCATGTGATGAGGTGGCTGTCCACCGCCCTGTGGGTGGTAGTTCCTGTTCGTCTCCTGTATCGTCGTCCATACCGTCGATGTCCTCGGAGTCGAAGTCGAGCTTGTCGGTTAAATCGTCGACAGTGGCTATTAAGTGGGTGGTGGGTGGGGAGCAAATTTCTTCGTCGTCCGCACCCCATTCTAGCCAGACATAGTTCGGCCAAGGTTCTCCTGACAAGGAGAGAGACCTTAATGAATTTAGCACATCACCGAAAGGGGAGTGCTGAAAGATATCAGCGGAGGTAAACTCCATGATCAGTGCCCAATCGGATTCGATAGGCACGGACGCAGGCGGCTCGGAGCCCGTGGCCGGGGACGAATCCAATGGTTCGGCAACACGGCTCTCATAGGAGGTGAAGTTAGTATTCGGCTCTATTGCCACTTAGAGTGCGGCCTCCGTGGTGGGGTCTATCCACCCTTCCTCAGATGGCGCGATTTGTTCCGGATTGAGGGCCGGAGTAGTTGCCGGTGTGATCTCCCGAACACTGTCCGCGGCAGAGTCAAGCTATGCTCGTCGTGATTGTGCGGCGCACCTGACATGGGCTCAAATCCGTCGAAGATCAAGCCTCCACGGATGTCGGCAGTATAGTTCAAGTTTCCGAACCTGACCTGATGGCCAGGGGCATAGCTCTTGATCTGCTCCAGATGGCCAAGCGAGTTGGCCCGCAGTACGAAGCCGCCGAATACAAAGATCTGTCCGGGGAGGAAAACCTCACCCTGGATCGCATTGTTACCGATGATCGAAGGAGCCATCAAGCCTTACGGTGACGGAACAGTGGAACTCTCAATGAAAGCACCAATGTCGGTGTCAAAACCGGCGGATCTCGGGTAGGGGTTCCCGAACTGTGCGTCTAAGGTGGATGGTAACAGGAGGCGGGGGACACGATGTTTTCCCAGGTTCGGGCCCTCTCGATGGAGGTAATACCCTACTTCCTGCTTGATCGATCTTGATGACATGACTATTACAAGAGTTGATATACCACAAGATCATAGAGGCTAAACCCTAGAAGCTAGCCTATGGTATGATTGTTGTTGTCCTACGGACTAAACCCTCCGACTTATATAGACACCGGAGGGGGCTAGGTTTACACAGAGTCGGTTACAAGGGAGGAGATCTACATATCCGTATTGCCAAGCTTGCCTTCCACGCCAAGGAGAGTCCCATCCGGACATGGAGGGACGAAGTCTTCAATCTTGTATCTTCATAGTCCAACAGAACGGCTAAAGTATATAGTACGGCTGTCCGAGGACCCCCTAATCCAGGACTCCCTCAATTATAAAGATGCTCTACAGGTGTCTCCAAAGGTGTTTGTTGAGTTGGCATAGATCAAGACTAGGATTTGTCACTCCGTGTATCGAACAGGTATCTCTGGGTCCTCTCGGTAATGCACATCGCTATAAGCCTTGCAAGCAATGTAACTAATGAGTTAGTTACAGGATGATGCATTACAGAACGAGTAAAGAGACTTGCCGGTAACGAGATTGAACTAGGTATGAGGATACCGACGATCAAATCTCGGGCAAGTAACATACCGATGACAAAGGGAATGACGTATGTTGTTATGCGGTTTGACCGATTAAGATCTCTGTAGAATATGTAGGAACCAATATGAGCATCCAGGTTCCACTATTGGTTATTGAACGGAGATGTGTATCGGTCATGTCTACATAGTTCTCGAATCTATGGGGTCTGCACGCTTAACGTTCGCTGACGATTTGTATTATGAGTTATGTGTTTTTGTGACCGAAGTTTGTTCAGAGTCCTGGATGAGACCACGGACATGACGAGGAGTCTCGAAATGATTGAGAGGTAAAGATTCATATATTGGAAGGTTGTATTCGGACATCGGAATGGTTCCGAGTGATTTGGGTATTTTACCGGAGTACCGAGGGGTTACCGGAACCCCCCCGGGGAAGTGTTGGGCCAACATGGGCCTAAGGGAGAGAGAGGGAAGCCCGCGGGGGGTGGCCGCGCGCCCCCTCCTAGGGAGTCTGAATAGGACAAGGAGGAGGGGGCGGTGCCCCCTTCCCTTTCCCTCTCCCTCTCCTTCCTATTCCCTCCAGTGGAGAAAGGAAAAGGGGGGGGTCCTACTTGGACTAGGAGTCCAAGTAGGACCCCCCATTGCGTGCCCCTTCTGGCCGCCGGCCTCTCTCCCCCCTCCTTTATATACATGGGCAGGGGGCACCCCAAAGACACACCAAGAGTTCTCTTAGCCATATGCGGTGCCCCCTCCCACAGTTTACTCCGCCGGTTATAGCGTCGTAGTGCTTAGGCGAAGCCCTGCACGGATTACATCACCATCACCGTCACCACACCATCGTGCTAACGGAACTCTCCCTCGACCCTCTACTGGATCAAGAGTTCAAGGGAAGTCATCGAGCTGAACGTGTGCTGAACACAGAGGTGCCGTATGTTCGGTACTTGGATCGGTTGGATCGTGAAGATGTTCGACTACATCAACCGCATTAATCTAACGCTTATGCTTTTGGTCTACGAGGGTACATGGACACACTCTTCCGGTCTCATTGCTATGCATCTCCTAGATAGATCTTGCGTGATCGTAGGAACTTTTTTGAAATTGCTTGCTACGTTACCCAACAATGGCATCCAAGCCAGGTCTATGCGTAGACGATATGCACGAGTAGAACACAAAGAGTTGTGGGCGATAATAGTCATACTTCTTACCACCAATGTCTTACTTTGATTCGACGGTATTGTTGGATGAAGCGGCCCGGATCGACATTACATGACCACGTTCATGAGACTAGTTCTACCGACGTGCTTCGCACATAGGTGGCTAGCAGGTATCTGTTTCTCCAACTTTAGTTGAATCGAGTTTGACTACGGCCAGTCCTTGTTGAAGGTTAAAATAGCACACTTGACGAACAATCGTTATGGTTTTGATGCGTAGGTAAGAATGGTTCTTGCTAGAAGCCCGTAGCAGCCACGTAAAACTTGCAACAACAAAGTAGAGGACGTCTAACTTGTTTTTGCAGGGCATGTTGTGATGTGATATGGTCAAGACGTGATGACATATAAATTGTTGTATGAGATGATCATGTTTTGTAAAAGTTATCAGCAACTGGTAGGAGCCTTATGGTTGTCGCTTTATTGTATGAAATGCAATCACCATGTAATTTCTTTACTTTATCACTAAGTGGTAGCGATAGTCGTAGAAGCAATGGTTGGCGAGACGACAACGACACTACGATGGAGATCAAGGTGTCAAGCCGGTGACAATGGAGATCATGACGCTGTTTTGGAGATGGATATCAAAGGCACAAGATGATAATGGCCATATCATGTCACATATTTTGATTGCATGTGATGTTTATCCTTTATGCATCTTATTTTTCTTAGTACGGCGGTAGTATTATAAGATGATCCCTCACTAAATTTCAAGGTATAAGTGTTCTCCCTGAGTATGCACCATTGCTGCAGTTCGTCGTGCCGAGACACCACATGATGATCGGGTGTGATAAGCTCTACATTCACATACAACGGGTGCAAGCCAGTTTTGCACGTGTAGAATACTCAGGTTAAACTTGACGAGCCTAGCATATGCAGATATGGCCTCGGAACACTGAGACCGAAAGGTCAAGCGTGAATCATATAGTAGATATGATCAACATAGTGATGTTCACCATTGAAAACTACTCCATCTCACGTGATGATCGGACATGGTTTAGTTGATATGGATCACGTGATCATTTAGATGACTAGAGGGATGTCTATCTAAGTGGGAGTTCTTAATTAATATGATTAATTGAACTTTAATTTATCATGAACTTAGTACCTGATAGTTTTTGCATATGTATGTTGTTGTAGATAAATGGCCTGTGCTACCGTTCCCTTGAATTTTAATGCGTTCCTAGAGAAAGCTAAGTTCAAAGATGATGGTAGCAACTACACGGACTGGGTTTGTCGTGGACTTGACACGGCAGATGTCCTAGAGGAAGGACTTAATTGTGGAGCCATCGCAACTAGGTTAGCTTAAAGGGGTTAATCGGGACAAAGGACACAGAGAGTTTATACTGGTTCGGCCCCTCGCGGTGGAGGTAAAGGCCTACTCTAGTTTGGGGTTGTATTGCTTGGGTTTCGATTACCAGGGAGCAAATATGCTTGACCTAGTTCTCAATCTGTTGTTTCTTGTCCTCAACCCGCCGCCGGGTCATCCCTTTATATACATAGGTTGATGCCCGGCGGCTTACAGAGTCCCGGCTGGCTCATACACAACGTGTCCGGCTTGGTGACTAACTAAGCTTGCCTTATAATACAAGTTATACATGTGGCGGTTCATCCCCTTGGGCCTCAAGTCGCCTTTGGGTCTTAGGCCGTCAATGGGCTTGCTATGACCAACCATCTTCATTGATAAGTCGCCAGTGGTATAACCCGACCCCTCCTGGGCGGTTCATAACCAATAGTTATATCCCCAGCATTAGGCCCCAGGTTGATCTAAACTTGTTCACATCAATCTTCAACACCTAACTTGTCAAATCTTGCATCGTCCTTTTAACAAATTTGTTGTAACCCACCGTGACGCAGCTCATAGAATTCCCTTGACCCGCCATGACGTCATTTCACATTAATGTCACACAAGGCCCAGAACATCTTTAACTGATCCTTATCTTAATGATCATCCAAAAATTGAGGCGTCCATATAGCCACATGATGATTTCGGCCTCCTCGATTCCCGCGCATGCCCTGTATCCACCCCCTTATAAATAGGGACGGGGGTCCTTTTCATTTTCCCCCCTTGCCTCCTCGTCTTCATTTTCCTCTCGCGACTCCTCTGCAGCCTCGAGCTCCACCGCCGCCTCCCTCCGTCCGCTGCACCAACTTAGGCTGCTGCATCAACTTGATGGGTCCAGAGAATGTCGGCGCTCCATCACAGTCCATCTACAACCGTAAGTGTTCATCTCCTTCAACCTCAGATCTTCATTAGGGTTAGCCTTGTTCATCAACATTCTTCACTGTTCTTCGTCTTCTCCTTTTGTTCGAGCAGTCTTTGATCTGAACATGATATGAAACTTATGCGGTAGCAGTTTAGCATTCGTTTTTAACATCAGAATACTTCCTTTCCATAGAAAATCCATCGGAGCACACGAACTTTTCTGCTGCCGCCACCTTAGGTTTAGAATTTACTATCTTTTCTGAATTGTTGTAGATCCAAAATCAGAGCTCCAGTCTATGAAATCTGTTTGTTCATCACTTAGCAAAATCTTCACTGATATATTTGAAGTACCATAACTGCCATTGCGTCTTATACCGTAAACTATGATCCAACATATAACACTAGGCCCTATTTAAACTGCCATCATATGCTTCATAGCCTGCATAACCCAGCAATACTCTCTGGTTTAACCATGCTTGCTGATTCATCCTCATAATTTGGTTCTGCACAATACACTTGACTTTAAACTCTGTACGGCTTAACAGCAGAAACCTTAATGCGGTAGATACCATTAGTCCCCTTTTAAGCCGCCAGTATGAATATCGGCGTACTTCAATGTTTATAGCACCTTACCTTTGAATCAATGGTCTGGTCTAACAATATAGTCTTAAACCGCTAATGTTTCTTTCTTTTAGGCTTTCAATCTCCAAATGGGCAAAACTGTCACCGCCTGCAATTGGGTCGTTTCCCGGGTCAGCGAGGAAGACTTGAACGAATATGTTCAGACAGGCGTCCTGGCCAGAAAGGACGTCATCCATCAGAGGGTCCTAGGCACTAAAACTCCTCCTGAGCCCAAGGATGGTGAAGTAGTTGTCTTTATTGGTCATATGCTTCGGGGCTTCAGCCCTCCCGGCTCAAAATTCTTTCGTGATGTGTTGCATTTCTTCAAGCCCCATTCAATAGGATCCCACTGTAGAACTATTCAGAGAGTTTTATTATTTAAACCAGCAGAACGAATTAACAGATGGGCCCAGCATAGAGCTAGGCGGCATTTCCATACAGCGACGGAAAGAAGCCACTTTCCCAACTACCACCTTACCCAGTCATCCCAAAGACTAGAACCAAACTTGGTTTTATTGCAAGGACACATCTCCCGAAGGGGAAAAATCCTCTATTGGGTTATCGCGCCAGCCGACTTAGCAAAAGGCATCCCCTTCCAGATTGCATCAGTACAGCAGAGCGAAAGAAGTACATGATAGTTTTTTCAAAGATCCGGGCCTTGATGGCCAACAGCTTGACTGGAATTGATCTGGTTCGATGCTGGGTCACCTGGAGAGTCTTGCCTCTAAGCTGCCGTCCCGGTTTAATGCAAGAATACACCGGCGAGTTATCAGATCCTCAATGCCACTATCAAATTGAATTGACTGATGAAGATATCAATGACATGACCAAGTCTCTGTTAAATGAGAGCCTGGCGGACTGCGGTAAAGTCAGATTGAATCCTTTCTGCGTTCTTAACAAACTGCCAGCTGTAAGTTATTCACCAACTTTTCCATTGAATTATACCTTCACTCAGATTGCTTTTTCATACTCATTTAACGTTTTGCAGGCCGATTCACCTTTTTGGACTAAAAAGCTGCAGGATAAGCCGGCCAGGAAAACTCGGATAAAGAGCAATGCTATCAAAAAGCCTGCTAAGAAAAAGACCAATCCCGCCGAGTTGTTCAACTTGGATAAAAATGATGATGACGAGTCGGAGGTAGAACTTGACTCCCTTGGTTCATTCTTCGTACATCTTATTGACAATGACCATTATCAAGATGATGCGGAGGCCAGCCATGCAGATGATGAAGAGATAATTACCCTTTCCTCCGGCTCAGAACCTCTACCAACACAAAAAACTCGACAATAAGCCGGAAAGTAAGATTTTCTCACCCTTTAGCTTACTTGGATCCCAAATTTATTTTGAAGAAACAACAGCATGGAGCTCACCGCACGACCCGAAACAACGGCTGTGCAGTTTTATCCTCCGGTTTACCCAACACACCAGTCCCTTGCAAGCGCCGTGCCGAGGTTTCACAAATTTCTGACTCATATTATCCCAAGGTGGGTCTTTTTTATCAACCTCTTAATCCATCTGATTCAAACTATCATGGAACATCTCACTACTCGTCCGGCGAGTCAACTGGAACTCAGATTTCGGCCTTCAAAATTGCTCCTGGGTAAGTATATATTTAATCATTTGAAACTTCATGCCTTGTTGATATGCTGGCATCTTTGTATTTCTTATTTTCAGTGGCATGGCCAAGCCCAGCAAGAAAGAGAAACTGAACAAACTGGCCGAAGATTCCAACCCTTCTGAGCCGGAAAAGCAATTCGCAAAGGCCTCTCATCAAACCGCTGAGGCTACCCTTGATGACCTGCCGCCTGAAAAGCACGACGTCACCATAGATCATGTAGATGTTGAACCGGTCATCGCAAAGTCGCCAAGTCCCATCAAGCCTGCTGAAGAAAAAGCTAACGTTGTCATCATTACCAGACTTGGTTATACAGCACCGGGCAACCCTACTGCTTTATCCAAACACAGTGCCAAGGAAGAATTTACTGCTGCTGATAAAGGCAAGTGGAGAGTAGACTTGGAAAGCTAAGCCCACTTCAGCGCCCAAGAGATTCAGTCCGGTTATTTAAACCTTTTGTATACCAGCCGTGATTTTGAAGCCGGCTTGGTCAACCTGATGAAGGAGCGTCTTGAGGTAATCCAACACAATCCTCTTCATAAATATATCTCTACCAGCCGCCAAGTCTATAGAATATGATAGAATTGAATATACTGTAGACTTTCAGATAGTCATACATAGATGATGAAAACTAGTAGTCCTCAAGGGCTGGCTTAAACTATCAAGTTAAGCCGGGACTTCAATTAGCAGTGATCAACTTTGCATCTGTAGCCCCCAAGGGCCGGTTTAATCTATCAAGTTAAGCCGGGACTTCAATTAGCATTGATCAACTTTGCATCTGTAGCCCCCAAGGGCCGGTTTAATCAGTATGAATAAACTGAGACTTATCACCATGGCTGAATAAAATCCAATTATGTAGCCTTTATGCACCAAACCATATCATTTTGCCCGGGCCATCATACAAACTTGTCTTTAAAAAGAGCAATAGGCATTAGCCCCCAAGTGCCAAGGAAAATACTTGTATTGTGGTTGGGACTTAAAAAATAATCATGATCAAAATACCTTCCATGTTGTTCATGTCGCAGGCTAAACTAAATGAGAAGGAATCCCAACTCAAAGATATGAGGGCCAATATTCAAACTCAGCAATCTAAGACTTCAAAAGCCAAATCAGAGCTGAAGACTGCATTGGAAAACATTGAGCAGTTGAAATAAAACTTCAGCACTGATAGAACCAGCTGGGAGACCGAGAAGGCATCTCTATTAAAGAGAGTAGAGGATGTCGAAGCAGCCCTTAAACCAGTAACTAACGAGTTGTCCGGTATAAAGCATCAGATCAACAGCATGACATCGGTCATCTTCGGTAAGTAGCAAAAATTACTCTTCTTTGCACGAACAGGCATAGCATAATCATCTGCCAGTTTATCAATAATTTTACTGATGCAGGCTCTCAAAGCGTCAAGTTGGGCTTAGATATGTGCATCAAGCTTAAGGCTATCTATACTCTTGTAGAACAGCTATACATTGTCACTCAACAGACAATTGCTTTTGTCGACGTACTGGGAACGGGGGTCCCTAGACTTGCCTGCCTGCGGCCCATGGCGTGGCTCCACCAGCGGCCCCGTACGACCCATCTTCATCAGCCAACGCTCAAGACCCTCGCGAGGCGGACGACGCAAGGCCTCCTCAGGGGCGGCCTCACCAGGCTGGCTCGCGAGGGGCAGAGAGATCAAGGCGAGGGGCACCTTGCGAGGTTTCTCTGACGCAAGGCATGACGACCAAGGCCAGGTGGGCGCCATAGCATGCAGCGTACTCGTTTCCTCTTTGGTGCTAAAGAGGCAAGCATAGGCGAGGAGTCCCGAGGCATCAAGCAAAGGTTCATATCGGTGCAACAAGACCAAGACCAGCAGGACGGCAGGACGGAGGTCACCGTGGAGCCCAAGACGGCGTCACCACCAGAGCCTTTGGCAGGCGAAGACCACCTGTCGGTGTCAAAACCGGCGGATCTCGGGTAGGGGGTCCCGAACTGTGCGTCTAGGCGGATGGTAATAGGAGACGAGGGACACGATGTTTTACCCAGGTTCGGGCCCTCTCGATGGAGGTAAAACCCTATGTTCTGCTTGATTAATATTGATGATATGGGTAGTACAAGAGTGGGTCTACCACGAGATCAAGGAGGCTAAACCCTAAAGCTAGCCTATGGTATGATTGTTGTAATGTATGTTGTCCTACGGACTAAAGCCCTCCGGTTTATATAGACACCGGAGGAGGCTAGGGTTACACAGAGTCGGTTACAATGGTAGGAGATCTACATATCTGTATCGCCAAGCTTTCCTTCCACGCCAAGGAAAGTCCCATCTGGACACGGGACGGAGTCTTCAATCTTGTATCTTCGTAGTCTTGGAGTCCGGCGGACGATGATAGTCCGGCTGTCCGGACACCCCCTAGTCCAGGACTCCCTCAGTAGCCCCCGAACCAGGCTTCAATGACGATAAGTCCAGCGCGTATATAGTCTTCGGCGTTGCAAGGCGGGTTCTCCCTTCAAGTTCCATGTACCTGCCGAACAGTGTCCGGCTTTATCATAAATACTGTGTTTCTCGGCTTCTACGCCCAATAATGGTCTTTTTCCACGCGTCGCACGAATGCGAAAAGCCAGGGTGTCTTTTATGTTTCACCCCCTAGTCGTGCGAGTCGTCCGCCTACAAAAGAGGCAAAAATCCAGATCTAGACCGCACCATCTTCCTCCCGCAAATACTCCATCGGAGCGCCCTTGACCTAAAAATCCATTCCATCATGGACCGTCGACGCGGCTCCTCTTCTTGCGCTCCCAGCCCACCGCCAGGGGATTGGAGGAGGTGCTCTGTTCCGCACAACGAGCTGTTGAAGCTCCAAGCGGGGGGATATCTTCCTCCGGCCTTCATGGTCCTAGTTCAAGCCGGGCTGGTCACTTATCAAGGTGGGAGGCAAGCGGAGGCTACCCCAAGTCCCAACAAAGGGGAGCGAGTATGCTTCGTCCCTTATCTGATAAGGGGACTCGGATTCCCAATACATCCGTTCCTCCGCGGGCTCCTGGAGTTCTACGGACTCCAGCTCCACCACCTCACACCCGCCTCTGTCCTGCATATCGCGGGCTACGTAGCTCTCTGCGAGCTATTCCTGGGCGTTGAGCCCCATTTTGCATTGTGGAAGAGGCTATTCAGCCTCGTACCCCGTTCTCACGAGGGGTCCATATATCAAGTGGGCGGCGCCGAAATATGGCGCATCGTCGGGACCGGATACCCATCCGGTACTCCCAAGAAGGCGTCCGAAGACTGGACTTCAGAGTGGTTTTATATAGGAGACGCTCCGCTGCCGGACCTAGTCCGGATTGGCCTCCCGGAGTTTAGTGCTGCTCCTCTGAAGAAACGCCTCAGCTGGCGCCCACGGAGCCCCCGATTGGAGGAAGACAAGAGCGTCCATTACTTGATGGGCCGAATAAGATTACTGGCCCATTCCGGGTTGACCATGATTGGAGTCATGGCGACATGCATCATGCGGGGGGTACAGCCATTGCAATACAGAGGCCACCCCATGTGGGATTTCAACGGGGAAGACGATGCCACCCGTCATGGCCGCGAAGGGCCGGATTCGACCGAGGATCTGGTGGAGATCCTGTCCGGCCTGTACAAAGGGGAGAAGGAGGACTTCCTTCGAACGAACCCTTTGAATGGGTTTTCCATGAACAACCCTAGAGGATGGGTAAGCGAACACCTTTTAAGGGCTCAACCCATGCTTTCGAAGTTTAGGCTTCTTACATTATGTCTTCGGCGCAGGATCTACGCCGGACTGTGGAGGACATGGTAAGTCCCGCTCCGCAACCTGAGGATCCAGAAAGATCCCTAGATCCGGCCTCCGAAGAGGATCCGGACATCAAGGTGGAGCTGATCGACGGGGTATTTCACCAGCTCAGCATGGACAACGCCTTGGTCGCCATTACGGCGGACTACCCCGGACTGTATCCGGCTTCCCAGGTGACTGTGACCGAGGTCCGGACACCATTATCTCTTCCTTGCCCCTTTCTGACCTTCGTGAACGACGGCATTTTGCAGGAAGCGCCTTCACGGCGGGAAGCCGAGCCCACGGCGGCTGACCAACAAAGGTCAGTCCGGACCAGCAGGCAGAAAAGGAGCGCGGTACGGACTGAAACGTCGCTGCAAAGGTATAACTCGTATTTGAATTTTCAGAGCAACGTTCCTAGGAAGCGTCTGAGTGCTCATGATCTTTATAGGAGAAAAAGCGCTCGCCGGACTGCGGGCGCGGAAGTTGCCGATCCAACCTACACCGGCCAGGCTCCAGCGCCCGGGCTAGAGGGGGAGGCAAGCGCAAGACGCGAGCCGGATCCTTCTCCAATGGAGGACACCGACAGACTGTCCGCCACCAAATCTGAGGTGGAGAGTGCCATGAACCGTAGGCGCCGCCGGACAGTGTTTCATGAAGCGTGCTTCTCCCCTGAGGCATTGGACGCCTTTAACGTAGGGGACGCGCACCTCCGTGCTGCTCAAGATGGGTTTACCAGAGCCACGGAGCAGTATGTGAAAGACATACGGGTAAGGGAATTTTAATGGTTATATATATACCAGTAGCCCCCGAGACTTGAAGCAGTTATGTTAACTGATTTGAGGATCAATTAAAACGCGGGCTCTTACCGAGAAGAATGCCCAGCTGTCTCAGGAGCTGCAAGAATGCAAGGCCCAAGTTGAGGCCGCACTTGCTGCCGCAGGAGGAGACGCAGAGACCCCTCCTGGTAACACATTTTTATTAGTAAATATAAGCGCTGTGCGGCGTGCGCGCAAGTCTAATAGTGACATTGCAGGTGCCGCCGGACAAGATCCGGACAGGCAAGAATTACTGCGCCAGCTAAAGGCCGGCGAGAGAGTGCTGAATAGGGTGCAGCAAGAAAGGAACCAGCTCCAAAATGCCAACGCCAAGCTCGGAGAAGAGCTGAAAGGCGCTCAGGCCGGGCTGTCCAGCTCCGTTAAGGAGAATCAGCGGCTTCATCGCGGCATTTATAGTAAGTGCTTGAGCGGACTCTTTTGAAAAGAAGAGTTCGGCGAGGAAGTAAACTGACATAGTATGTCTTGTAGGTATACTCACAGGTCGCCCTGCGGAGGAGATGCCCATATCAATGGGTGATCAACTTCCCGAGCTGTTGCAACTGCTCGAACGAGTTCGGCAGGCAATGAGCGGCGTCGTCCAGGCTTTATGGCCAGCCTTCTCCCTACCCGAGGGCCTCGGGGAGCTTGCGGAGAAGCTGCAGGGAGTGCGGCAGCGCTTCCACTTGTGGAAGATTTCGGCTTGCCGTCAAGGTAGCAGGGAGGCTTGGGCCATGGTGAAGACGCGTTACAAGAAGGCGGATCCCAACCACATGGCTGAAGTTGGACCAGTGGGGCCCAATGGGAAGGAGATCCCTGTGAGTTTAGTATACAGCCAAGTAGAGTTGGCTGCTAAATTTTCCCAACGGGACTGTAAGTTAGACAGCCTGTTAGATGGGATTGAGGAGGAATACAATCAGTAAATTTGATAATGTATGTTTTCCTTTAAAGTGACATGTGAAATGCCTTCTAGCCGGATTGTAGATCATTTGTCTTTGCCGACCTTTTCGCTTCAACCTCGGGACCCTAGAGTCCGGAGTGTGTCCGAATACCTCTTTGGTTGAGAAACAACCGTGGTATGCATGGAGACCAGGCGTAGGGGTC
Organism: Triticum aestivum; assembly: GCF_018294505.1. Classification (NCBI taxonomy): domain Eukaryota; kingdom Viridiplantae; phylum Streptophyta; class Magnoliopsida; order Poales; family Poaceae; genus Triticum; species Triticum aestivum. The sequence goes on from NC_057810.1 coordinate 142,889,577, forward strand.
ATTAGTGCTTTATCAGACAAGTGCCCAACTAGTTATGTTATATTACATGGTTAGTAAGAAACATCTTCGAGGGAGAATAGTTCCGTTAAGGGTTCCTTTCGCTGGGAGGCATGCCCTAAAGTGCATGTCCGGACTGGAAAGAAAGCAGTAAAACATCTGGGGGCGGATAAATAAATAGGTAAAAAGTCATCTTTTAAGTCACCGACCGAATATTCCCTTAAAAACGCTAGCTTTCAGCTTCACCCAGTCTGAGGTACACATCCGGCTGACCCGGCAGTAACAATCGCAGAGGTGCTCCCTTTACCTCCTAGCCGAACAATCGGGAATGTAGGGGTAAGCACAGGAGCCAGGCAACCCAGCTTGGCCAAAACTTAAGTCATATCGATGCATATAATGGTGAGTAAAAGGTACATGTGGAAGCTTGACACATGTGCTGGGTATGAAACCCTTATAATTGAGCTTTTGTAAAAGAAGCCCCTAGGAATAATGAGTGCGGATGGCACATCACGTGTATGCGAAAAATTCGAAAGTAGGCCCTTAAGGGCTTTTGAATAAAAAGGTATGAAAAGAGAAACAAAAGACAGCCGAAGTGTAAAAGTTTGGACGGGGGAAGGGGACGAACTCTTAGTCCGGCACTAGGCATAGAATCTTCGGAGGCGGGCTGCGTTCCATGGGTTCGGCTCGAGTCGGTTATCCGACGCATTTCGTAGACGGTATGCTCCGCCGGTCAGGACTTTATCGATAATGAAGGGGCCCTCCCATTTGGGCTTGAGCTTGTCCTTTTTCTTGTCCGGCAGGCGTAGAACGAGTTCACCAACGTTGTAAGTCTTGGCCCGTACTTCTCTGCTTTGATATCTTCGGGCCTGTTGCTGATAAAATGCGGAACGAGCCTTGGCGATGTCGCGTTCTTCCTCCAATGTGTCCAAGCTGTCCTGCCGATCAAGCTCGGCCTCTCTTTCCTTGTACATGCGCACTCGAGGTGAGTCATGAATAATGTCGCAGGGCAAGACTTCCTCTGCGCCGTATACCATAAAAAATGGTGTGAATCCGGTAGTGCGGTTAGGCGTTGTCCACAGCCCTCAGAGTACGGAGTCGAGCTCCTCGACCCAGTGTGTGTCAGATTTAGTAAGTGACCGCACTAGTCTGGGTTTAATGCCGCTCATTATTAGACCATTTGCTCGTTCCACTTGACCGTTGGTTTGAGGGTGATAGACTGAAGCGTAGTCGAGCTTGATGCCCATAGTTTTGCACCATGACTTAACCTCGTCGGCTGTGAAGTTCGTGCCGTTGTCGGCGATGATGCTGTGGGGACTCCGTAGCGGTGTACTACCCCGGATATAAAGTCTATCACTGGTCCGGACTCTGCCGTTTTGACCGGTTTGGCCTCTATCCATTTGGTGAATTTATCCACCATGACCAATAGGTACCTTTGCTTGTGGGTTCCCCCTTTAAGGGGTCCAACCATATCGAGCCCCCAGACCGCGAACGGCCAGGTAATGGGTATAGTTTTAAGGGCGGTGGGCGGCATGTGGCTCTGATTAGCAAAGAGCTGACAACCAACGCATCTCTGGACTAAGTCTTGGGCATCTGCCCGGGCCGTCGGCCAATAAAACCCTGTACGGAATGCCTTTCCTACAAGGGCGCGGGCTGCTGCGTGGTGTCCGCCTAGTCCGGCATGAATTTCAGCCAGGAGGTTTCACCCTTCCTCTTCGGAGATACATCTTTGAAGGACTCCGGTTGTGCTTTTCTTATAAAGTTCTCCCTCATGGACCTTGTAGGCTTTCGATCGTCGGACTATGCAGCGAGCCTCGTTTTGGTCTTCGGGAAGTTCCTGCCTAAGCAAGTAGGCTAGGAATGGTTCTATCCACAGGGCGATTACTGCCATTATGACGTGGGCTGAGGGTGTTATGTCATCGGCTGAACCGCCGATTGGCGCGGTTTTTTCCGGTTTGTCATTTCCGGGCTCCTCTTCCCATAGTACGGATGGCTTGAAGAGCCGTTCCAGGAAGATATTTGGAGGGACAGCATCATGTTTCGCACCGATGCGTGCCAGTACGTCGGCCGCTTGGTTATTATCTCGGGCTATGTGATGGAATTCGAGTCCTTCAAACCGAGCTGACATTTTTAGGACAGCATTGCGATATGCTGCCATTTTTGGATCCTTGGCGTCAAAGTCTCCGTTTATTTGGGATATTGCAAGGTTTGAATCCCCGCGCACCTCTAGGTGTTGAATGCCCATGGAGACTGCCATCCGGAGACCATGTAACAAGGCCTCGTATTCGGCTGCGTTGTTGGAGTCCGTGTACATTATTTGAAGTACATACTGGACTGTGTCTCCGGTTGGGGACGTCAATAGGACGCGAGCCCCCAGTCCGGCCAACATTTTAGAGCCGTCGAAATGCATAGTCCAATTGGAGTATGCACCGTACTCTTTAGGGAGTTCGGCTTCGGTCCATTCGGCGACAAAGTCAGCCAAAACTTGTGACTTTATAGCTCGCCGAGGTTTGTAAGTTATATCGAATGGTAAGAGCTCAATGGCCCATTTTGCAATCCTGCCCATTGCGTCGCGGTTATTTATAATGTCATTGAGTGGTACTTCAGAGGCCACTGTTATCGAACACTCTTGAAAGTAGTGTCGGAGCTTCCGGGGCGCCATGAACACGGCATATGCTATCTTCTGATAGTGCGGGTAACGGGACTTGCAGGGGGTTAACACAGTGGATACATAATATACTAGTTTTTGAAGAGGGAATTTGTGCCCTTTTGTCTCTCGTTCGACGACGAGTACCGCGCTTACAACTTGATGCGTTGCTGCAATGTATAACAACATTGGTTTGCCCAGATTGGGCGCAGCCAGGACCGGATTTGTTGCCAATATGGCCTTTATTTCTTCGAGTCCGGCAGTGGCAGCATCCGTCCACTCGAAGTGTTCGGTGCGCCTGAGGAGGCTATAGAGGGGCAACGCCTTTTCTCCTAGACGGGAGATAAAGCGACTTAGAGCTGCCACACATCCTGTTAATTTTTGTATTTGTTTGAGGTCTTTTGGAATGTCCAACTGTGACAGAGCTCGGATTTTAGCTGGGTTTTCTTCGATTCCTCTACCGGATACAATGAAGCCCAGCAGCTTTCCGGCTGGTACGCAGAAAACACATTTTCCGGGTTCAGCTTGATGTCATATGCTCTGAGGTTTTCGAACGTGAGCCTCAAATCGTCCACTCGAGTTTCGACGTGTTTTGTTTTGACGACTACGTCGTCTACGTATGCCTCAACTGTTTTGCCGATCTGGGAAGCCAGGCATGTTTGAATCATGCGCTGATATGTTTCCCTGGCGTTTTTAAGTCCGAAGGGTATCGTGTTGAAGCAGAATGGTCCGTAAGGAGTGATGAATGCCGTTGCGGCTTGGTCTGCTTCCGCCATCTTGATTTGATGGTAGCCAGAGTATGCGTCGAGGAAGCACAATGAATCGTGCCCTGCGGTAGCATCGATAATTTGGTCGATGCGGGGGAGAGGGAAGGGATCCTTTGGGCAAGCCTTATTGAGGTCTTTAAAATCGACACAGAGGCGCCAGGATTTGTCCTTCTTTGGTACCATTACCAGATTTGCTAGCCAATCCAGATGTTTGATATCTCTGATAAATCCGGCTTCCAATAGTTTGGCTAGCTCTTCTCCCATTGCTTGTCTTTTGGGTTCGGAAAATCGTCGAAGAGCCTATTTGACTGGCTTAAATCCTTTTAGGATGTTTAGGCTGTGTTCTGCCAACCTGCGTGGGATTCCGGGCATATCCGAAGGATGCCAGGCAAAAATGTCCCAATTTTCCCGAAGGAATTCGCGCAGTGCGGCGACTACTTCGGGGTTCAATTGTGCCCCAATGGAGGCCGTCTTTGTTGGGTCCGTTGGATGGACCTGGAATTTTATTATTTCATCTGCTGGTTTGAAGGAGGTGGACTTGGATCTTTTATCGAGTATCACATCGTCCCTGTTCACCGTAGAGCGCAGCGCGGTGAGTTCTTCTGCTGCTAAGGCTTCAGATAGTGCCTCCAGGGCTAGTGCGGCTGTCTTGTTCTCGGCGCGGAGTGCTATGTCCGGATCACTAGCGAGAGTGATTATTCCGCCGGGCCGAGGCATTTTGAGCTTCATGTACCCGTAATGAGGTACTGCTTGAAAAATTGTGAATGCCTCTTGTCCTAATATAGCGTGATATCCGCTGTTGAACGGGGCCACTTGGAACGTGACTTCTTCGGATCTGTAATTGTCCGGCGAGCCGAACACCACATCGAGTGTGATTTTTCCGATGCAGCGCGCTTCCCGGCTAGGGATTATTTCTCTGAAGGTTGTGCTGCTTCGCTCAATACGGCTCCAATCAATTTCCATTTTTCTCAAAGTTTCCTCGTAAATGAGGTTTAATCCGCTGCCGCCATCCATGAGGACTTTTGTCAGTCGAAAGCCGTCCACTATGGGACTAAGCACCAGTGCGGCTGGTGCTCTGGCTGTTCGAAACTTAGGCTCGTCGTTGGTGTTGAGGGTAATAGCTGTGTCACTCCATGGATTTGCTGTTGCTACTTGGTAGACTTCGGCGAGTCCGCGGATTGTTCGTTTTCGCATATTGGTTGATGCGAAGGTCTCGAAGACTATTGATACTGTACCGGTATTGTTGGGGTGGTTTCCTGGGGCTAGAAGCTCCTCGCCACTTTTGGCCACCTGCCGTAATATCCAACATGCTCGAAGGCTATGTGTTGGGACGGCTCCGTCTGTACTATGAAGCTTACAGGGTCCATTGAGCCATCCCTCCAGTACGGTTCCATGCCCTTTATTGGGTTTTTGCTTTTTTGTTTTTGCATCTGGGGCCTGAGTATGCGGCACCCTTTTGTTGCAGACTGGGGTCAAGGCCGGATTATCCCAAAATTGGTTTTCAGTTTTCCGGAAACTCTCCATCGCACAGTACTTTCGTACTATGGACGCCAGATCGGTGAAGCATGTAATTTTACGACGATCGATGGCGTTCAATATTCCCTTGTCCGTGCAATTATTGCAGAAGATTGAGACTACGTTTTCCTCTCGGCAGTCCTTTATCCTGTCCATAACCAGGAGGAATCTGGCCCAGTAGTGATGTACTGTTTCGGCGGGCTCTTGCCATATTAGAGATAGATCGCATATGTCTGGGTGGGCAGGTGGACTAAAATCCGGATCCCTGCCCATCTTAGGGCTTAAAGGCCGAGGAGTTTCCGAATTCGGAAGCTTGGGTTGCTGGACACGATCCAGCGAGTCCGGAGCGATGCATGGTTTTAAGTTCAATGCTCGATCGAAGTCCGTCCCTCCGCAGAAATCCGGCGTGGAGGGTTCGGGAATCCGGATGTGACTAGTTTTCAATATAGGCGAAGAGTTGCCGTATTGCTCCTCTACCACTGCGACGTGGTGGGTGGCCTGGGGAGAGTTAATCTCTCTCAGATCGGTTTTAAGCCCAATCTGATTGTAGTCTGTAGCGACTCCCAGGGCGGCGATGCGATCCAAGAGCTCGTTAACAGACGAGAGCTCTGTTGGATTCAACTGTTCGGCAGATTTCGAGCTGACGCGAAGATTGCTTCTGACGACTTGAGAAGTCATTGTCGAAGCGGTGGCCGGACAGGCGGTCATAAGAAAACCACCTAGCCGGATAGTTTGGCCGGCGGCCAAGGCCCCTTTGGCAAAAACACCGTCTTTGAAGACAGGTGGAGGCATCCTTCCTATATCGGTGATGACACAGAGGAACTCTCAATGAAAGCACCAATGACGGTGTCAAAACCGGCGGATCTCGGGTAGGGGGTCCCGAACTGTGCGTCTAGGCGGATGGTAACAGGAGACGAGGGACACGATGTTTTACCCAGGTTCGGGCCCTCTCGATGGAGGTAAAACCCTACGTCCTGCTTGATTAATATTGATGATATGGGTAGTACAAGAGTGGATCTACCACGAGATCAAGGAGGCTAAACCCTAAAGCTAGCCTATGGTATGATTGTTGTAACGTATGTTATCCTACAGACTAAAGCCCTCCGGTTTATATAGACACCGGAGGAGGCTAGGGTTACACAGAGTCGGTTACAATGGTAGGAGATCTACCTATCCGTATCGCCAAGCTTGCCTTCCACGCCAAGGAAAGTCCCATCCGGACACGGGACGGAGTCTTCAATCTTGTATCTTCGTAGTCTTGGAGTCCGGCGGACGATGATAGTCCGGCTGTCCGAACACCCCCTAGTCCAGGACTCCCTCACCACCTTTAGTCATGATAACTTGTACTGGTTGTCCCCCTTCAAATTTGGCCGTTGATTGGATCCCTTCCCGCCTAACGTTTGGGGAGAGGACCAGGGCCTCTATAAATAGGACTAGCCACCATAGTAGGAGGCAACTGATCTTGGGCTAAAGAGATCATCCTCATCCACACAAGCTCACCAAGCATAAGAACACCTCTCCTCAGGAGGCTGTTCTTCCCTTGTAACTACTCATCCTCAGCCCAAGAGGCAATCTACCACACCACACTGGAGTAGGGTATTACACCACATCAGTGGCCTGAACCAGTATAAACCTTGTGTCCCCTGTTCTTTGAGTTCGTCGTGCTGAGCCTTGAGATCGCGGTGAGGGTGTGAGCTAGGGGGAGGAGAGATCTTCGTGCGCACCCCAGAGTTCGAACCTCAATGGTTTTGCCGGAACCCGAAATCCGACAGCTGCTGCTATTCATAAGAAACATCCGCCCATCCTCATCAAGGAAACCTTGGAGAAGTTATCGGTCATGCCCCAAAGGATTGACGAGTTAAAGCGAGCATCTGCCAAGGCTAGCGCCATGACTTCCTTAAGCCGGGTAAAGGCGTGGCAAGTAAGATCTTGATCCAGAAGACTTAGCCAATGGTTGCACTAGTGTAAAAGAAGACGGGTCTCCCTTCAGCGCTGATGATTTTGCACAAATAGCAAGGGAAACACGTCCATTAGCAAGGAAGCTGGCCGAAGAGACAAATCTATCCCAATACCAGGCAGCTTATGATGCTGACAACAAGAAGGTGAGGGCGTCGGTTCATCAAGAGGTGGATCTCATCCCTCCGAATCGTAAGCACACGTTCGCTCCTGGCATTGATCCATCAAATCTTATTAACGACGAGGATGTGTTTAGAGCTTTGACTGGTATCAACTGGGCTACCCCTGACTTCCATCCAATGGATAATCAAGGAGTTGAAGAAGAAGAAGCGCATGATGATCCGGAGGCTTCAACCCGCCAAGAGTAGAAGTCTTAAGTCATGAGCCGGTTTACCAGCCATAGCATATGGATGCTATGTCTTTCAAAAACACTTATCCTTTTGGGCCATCACATGCCTTGTAATATGCTAGTAAAAAACAATGATCTGTCGTGGCATCGTGCACGTTTATTTGCATAGCACTGCCGATCCGTTATCCGAAGATCTACCACTTATGCTTATAATATCATCAATTCTGCAAACCATGCTTATCATTTTTCCTGCACATAAACAGATAACAGGTACCCTGGCGGTTTACCCCAGCGCGGGTCACAATACCACATATAGAAACCACTGACGACTAAATAGTCCATAACCATGGCCGGTTTATCAAAACCTCATATAATCATAATAGAATAAATATCATACCTGTGATATTTGTTCATACTGCCGGCTTATCATGCATCGTGCAGTAAGGGTCACAGCCCAAAGATTGAGAGCACAACGCTCGGTGCAATTTATTCATCCCACCGGCTTACAACGTAGGCAGCAAGGGGTGACATCCCAAAGCTTAGAGCTAGAACTCCAAGCACATAATCATCATATTTTGGCGACTTAAAGTCCAAAACCAGGCCGGGTTAATAAAACTCTGGATAGATTCATATATGAACCATAAGGCAACATGGCCCAAATCAGTTTTCAACAATATAACAATATTGCAACAAAAGATGAATCTCAAAAAATATTCAAAGCAAATATAAGGCAGAAAAAACCAAGGCATTCATAGGCTGCCAGGCCTCAATTTCAAGTGCTATTCAAGGGCCATAGAGCCACTGAGTTAAACCTTAATTCAAACCCGTAAGTCGGACCTCACATGACCAATCGTCGTTTTAACTTTGATAAATTGAGGGTCTTTATAAGATTGATTGTCAAGAGTACGGCGAGTCATTCTAGGATTACCTGGTCGGAGTGGCATGCAAACAAAGGTAGGATAACCCAGATTTTTGGTGAATACACCTGGCATCCAAGCCTATTACAAGGGACAACAAAGCTCTTGTTCATTAACAAAGAGGCCCCAAGTAATATTTCATTCCAGGCGTATAAGCCGGATTAATAGGGTAGTCATAGCTATGCTCAATGAGCAAGAAGCCCCTAAGTATTTGTAATCATGGCGTACAAGCCAGATCAAGAGGGTAGTCATAGCTATGCTCAATGAGCAGGGAGCCCCCAAGTGATCGTATAAAGGGACAATAAAGACTCATATTCCCAAAAATGAAACGATAGAGGCCCTGCTTTATCAGGGATGCCAGCTTTATTATATTCATCATAGTATATACATGGACAAAGTATGTACATCACAGGAACCGGTGGCTCATGTGTAATAAGGCCGAAGATGAGCATTGTTCCATGGCTGACGGGTCTCCTCCTCTGATTTGCGTGAGTCCTTGTGCTCCCGAACATCAATGAGGTAGTATGATCCGTTGTTCAGATTCTTGCTGACCACAAAGGGCCCTTCCCAAGGTGGGGATAGCTTGTGCATGTCAGTTTGATCCTGGATGAGCCGGAGCACCAAATCTCCTTCTTGAAAGGTTCTGGTTATAACCCAGCGGCTATGATAACAACGCAGATCTTGCTGGTAAATCGCCAAATGAGCCGCTGCACGGTCATGCTCCTCATCCAACAGGTCAAGAGCATCCTGACGTGCTTTTTCATTATCCTCTTCAACATAAGCCACCACACGGGGCGAGTTCTGACGGATGTCACTAGGGAGAACCGCCTCTGCTCCGTAAACCATGAAGAAAGGCGTGTAACCCGTAGATCTATTGGGGGGTAGTATTGATACTCCATAACACTGAGGGTAATTCCTCTACCCAACAACCCGGCGTCCTCTGCAAAGGGACCAGAAGCCGGGGCTTGATGCCTCTCAAAATATCTTGATTGGCTCTTTCATCTTGGCCATTGGACTGGGGGTGAGCCACTGATGATACATCAAGACAAATATGCTCTCGTTGGCAAAATTCTTTCATAGCACCCTTGGACAAATTAGTGCCATTATCAGTTATAATGCTATGAGGAAAGCCAAACTGGAAAATCACCTTTTTGATGAACTGAACCGCTGTTGCCGCGTCACACTTACTAACCGGCTCTGCCTCAACCCACTTTGTGGATTTGTCAACCGCCACCAAAAGGTGGGTCTTTTTATCTTTGGACCGTTTGAAAGGTCCAACCATATCCAGCCCCCCGACTGCAAACGGCCAAGTAATTGGAATCATCCACAATTCTTGAGCCGACACATGAGCTCGGCTTGAAAATTTCTGACAACCATCACATTTACTGACCAAATCCTCTACATCAGTGAGGGAGTCCTAGATTAGGGGGTATCCGGACAGCCGGACTATATCCTTTGGCCGGATTGTTGGACTATGAAGATACAAAATTGAAGACTTCCTCTCGTGTCCGGATGGGACTCTCATGGCATGGAAGGCAAGCTTGGCGATACGGATATGTAGATCTCCTTCTGTTGTAACCGACTTTGTGTAACCCTAGCACCCTCCGGTGTCTATATAAACCGGAGGGTTTAGTTTGAAGGACAACAATAATCATACTATAGGCTAGCTTCTAGGGTTTAGCCTCTATGATCTCGTGGTAGATCAACTCTTGTAATAATCATATTCATCAAGATCAATCAAGCAGGAAGTAGGGTATTACCTCCATAGAGAGGGCCCGAACCTGGGTAAACATCGTGTCCCTTGCCTCCTGTTACCATCTGCCTTAGACGCACAGTTCGGGACCCCCTACCCGAGATCCGCCGGTTTTGACACCGACATTGGTGCTTTCATTGAGAGTTCCACTATGTCGTTGCTACAAGGTTCGATGGCCCATTCGATCGTCAACAACGATGCGGTCCAGGGTGAGGTTTTCCTCCTCGAACAGATCTTCGTGTTCAGCAGCTTCGCACTGCGGGCCAACTCATTTGGCCATCTATACCAGATCGAGAGCTACGCCCCTGGCCATCAGGTCAGGTTTGGAAACTTGAATTACACTGCAGATATCCACGGAGACTTGATCTTCGACGGATTCGGGCCCGTGCCAGGTGTGCCGCACGATCACGACGAGCACAATATAGCTCTGCTGAGACAGTGTTTGGGAGATCACGCCAGCAACTACTCCATCCTCTAGTCCGGAGCAGATCGCGCCATCCAAGGATGGGTGGATAAACTCTGCCATGGAGACCGTGCCCTCAGTGGCGATAGAGCCGAATACTGACCTTACCCTTCACGAGAGCCGTGTCACTGAACTGCTGGACTCGTCCTCGGCTACGGACTCCGTACCACCTGCGCCCATACCTATCGAATCCGATTGGGTGCCGATCATGGAGTTCACCTCTGTAGATATCTTTCGGCACTCGCCCTTCGGCAACATACTGAACTCATTGAAATCTCTCTCCCTGTCTGGAGAACCTTGGCCGAACTATGTCCGGCTAGAGTGGGATGCGGATGACGAAGAAATTCAATCCCCACCCACCACCCACTTAGTAGCCACTGTCGATGATTTAACCGACATGCTCGACTTCGACTCCAAAGACATTGATGGTATGGACACCGATGCTGGAGATGAACAGGAACCACTGCCCACAGGGCACTGGACCGCCACCTCATCATATGATATATACATGGTGGATACACCCAAAGAAGGCAATGGCGACAAGACAACAGAGGACGATCCCTCCAAGAAGCAACCTCAGCGTCAACGTCAGTGGCGCCGCTCTATGTCTCGCCACAGCAAAAGCGGTGATACCGGCACAGGAGATAACAGTACTCTAGATAGTGCCCAAGATGATGACAATCCCCTCCAGAAAGATCAAGAGCCGGAGGATGAACAAGCCAACCCTCCTAAGAGAGCGGTAGAGGGAGAAACGGAGGACGACAACTATATGCCTCCCTCCAAAGACGAAGCGAGCCTCAACGACGAAGAATTTGTCGTGCCTGAGGATCCCGTTGAGCAGGAGCGCTTTAAGCGCTGGCTTATTGCCACAGCAAATAGCCTGAGGAAAAAGCAGCAACAACTTCGAGCTGATCAGGATCTGCTAGTAGATAGATGGACTGAAGTCCTTGCGGCTGAGGAGTACGAACTCGAACTCCCTTCCAATGGTCACCCCGCGTTCGATGCGGCTGATCGGCCACCCCATGGCCGAGATAGAGAGGCAGTACGGCCTGAAAATCAGCCTGCACCCCGCCGCCATTCAAACAAACATACCAAGGCAACGGGAAACACGCGAGACTTGCGAGACGTATTGGAAGACAGGCAAAACATGCTAGATCGATCTCTGGATCACGGGGCCGTGCCCCTACAAGGGACGGTGACCGCCTCACCGGATATAGTAAAAGCAATTCCGGACGGGCCGAATACAGCAGGCAGGACGCATACGAGCTGCTCGCGACATAGCCCAGCACAGAGGCGCGTCACACTCCCTATGCTTCACCAACGAAGTAATGGAGCATGAATTCCCAGAAGGTTTTAAACCTGTAAATATCAAATCATATGATGGTACAACAGAACCCGCGGTATGGATTGAGGACTTCCTCCTCCACATCCACATGGCCTGCGGTGATGATCTACATGCCATCAAGAACCTCTCGTTAAAACTCAAAGGACCAGCTCGGCATTGGCTGAATAGCCTGCCAGCAAACTCCGTCGGCTATTGGGAGGATCTGGAAGACGCATTTCTCGACAATTTCCAGGGCACTTATGTGGACCACCAGATGCCGATGACTTGAGCCACATAATTCAGCAACCAGGGAAATTGGCCAGGCAATTCTGGACACGGTTCCTAACAAAGAAAAACCAAATTGTCGACTGTCTAGATGCAGAAGCCTTAGCGGAATTCAAGCACAACATCTGTGATGAGTGGCTCGCCCGGCACCATGGCCAGGAAAAGCCGAAATCAATGGCAGCCCTTGTCGGTGTCAAAACCGGCGGATCTCGGGTAGGGGGTCCCGATCTGTGCATCAAGGCTGATGGTAACAGGAAGCAAGGGACATAGATGTTTACCTAGGTTCGGGCCCTCTCGATGGAGGTAAAACCCTACTTCCTGCTTGATTAATATTGATGGTATGGGTAGTACAAGAGTAGATCTACCACGAGATCATAGAGGCTAAACCCTAAGAGCTAGCCTATGATGGTATGATTGTAATTGTGATCGGCCTTCTAAGGACCAACCTCTCCAGTTTATATAGACACCGGAGAGGGCTAAGGTTTACATGGAGTCCGTTACAAGGAAGGAAACACAATATCCGGATCGCCAAGCTTGCCTTCTACGCCAAGGAAAGTCCCATCCGGACACGGGCCGAAGTCTTGAGTCTTGTATCTTTACGCTTCAATAGTCCGGATGTTGTACACAGTCAGGCTGTCCGGATACCCCCTAATCTAGGACTCCCTCAGTAGCCCCTGAACCAGGCTTCAATGACGATGAGTCCGGCGCGCAGTCTTGTCTTCGGCATTGCAGGGCGGGTTCCTCCTTCGAATACTCCAAGGTAATTATTGAACACTCAAACCATGTCCGGATCCACAAGATGATCTTCGCATGCCACCATAGAGAGAATGATGTTTCACAAATGCAATCTGCTGATAATTTTTTAGGAAATGCAACGTGCCATTATGGTCGGGTCATTATTTGAACCGTTTCCCCACAACCAGCTACTACGTATATTATGAGGCGGTTTCCTTGACATGTCTTGTCGAAGCGGAGATCGTGTCCCTTTATCGTGGGATTCTCATCAATACGGGCATGGGTAATCCTACCGCACCACTAATCGCGGCGAGCGGGAGGCAAACGGGCTCAACCAGGCAAGTGGGGAGGCGCAAAAATCACTTACCGCCCCTATAAAGAGACAAGGCCTCCTTCTCTTTACCCACGCCTTTCTCCTTCCGCTCGCTCATTCCCCTCTTTTCGAGCCCTAACGGCCAAGCACTCTTCCTTTCGACCAAAGAGAGGCTTTCCAAAGATGTCCGGACCCAGAGCAGGAGGCAGATGGATGGCCTCTACTGTCCGGGAGAAGGATATTAAGAAGCTCCGGGATGCCGGGTATCTGGCTCAGAAGATCGGCCACCGTCTCCCCCCGGCGGGACAGGTCGTCCCCACTCCGGAACCTCACGAGAGAGTCGTGTTCCTTCCCCATTTTGTCCGCGGGCTCGGGTTTCCCCTGCACCCATTCGTTCGCGGAGTCATGTATTACTACGGGATTGATTTTCATGATCTTTCCCCCAACTCCTTCCTCAATATCTTGACGTTCATCGTCGTGTGCGAGGATTTTCTTCGGATGTCAACTCACTTCGGCCTGTGGCTAAAGATTTTTAATGTGAAGCCCAAGGTGGTGAGTGGCGAACAGGCCGAGTGCGGCGGCGCCATGGTGAGCAAGATGCCCAAGGCCGTTTGGCCGACGGGCGCCTTCAACGACTCCGTCAAGGAGTGGCAATAGCAGTGGTTCTATATCACCGAACCATGCGGCAAAAAGTGGGCGGCCGCTCCAGAGTTCAGATCCGGAGCTCCGCTGCGGCTCACATCCTGGCCCGAGAAGTGCCCGAACTGGTCCTCGTCCAATGAGCTGTCACTGTTCCAGACGCGCCTTCAGGGCGTGGTCGATAGGGACGTCAAACTTGTGGATGTAGTCCAGGTGATGCTAGTTCGCCTGGTTCTCCCTTGTCAGCGCCGAGCTTGTACTCTGTGGGAGTTCGGCCCTGCCGAGCACCAAACCGTTCGGGAGCTTTACGATTCCTCCCACAAGGATATTTGGAAGGTGCTCTTTAAGTCCGGCAAATCATGGTCGGGCCCCACCGAGGACCGTGGTTATCAGTTATCCCATTCTCCAAGCTCGGTAAGTCACAGGCAAGCTCTGTCTATTCACGCTTCAGGTGGCATGTCATGGGGGAGACATCCTAATCATGTTTCATTGTGACCTCAGGGATGGATAAAGAAAGTGGAGCGGATACATTGTCCGGCCCCGTTGCCGGAGGAACCAGCCGGACCTCTTCTGACGAAGATGCTGGTCCCCGCGCCTTACGAGGCGCTGAAGAAGGAGGCCTCCAAGAAGGTCAAGAAGACCTGGAGTGGCCTCTGTCACCATGAGGCTTCGGACTCAAATTCCGAAGACTCAAGCGACGCTCCCTCTTAGGAAGACGAAGACGAAGAAGCAGAGGAGGGCGAGCCTCATTTTGGAGGTGTGAAGAAGCACGTAGCTTCCTCGTCCCTGGGGGCCGAATCACCCAAGAGGAGAAAAGGTTCCCTCCAAGAGGCATCCACCGCGGTTGCCAACAGTAGTCCGGAGTGGGATCCCAGGGCCTAGCCCCTGGAGAAGTCGTAAGTGTACAAGATCCGAACATGCATATGCGTCCGGGATTGCTTTTGGGTATAATAGTTTTAACTATTGCTATATTTTGCATAGTCCGGCGAGGTCCCGCGCAGGCCAGTCCTCATCTGAGGATTCACTGAGCTCGGACGCTTTGGCGAGCGAGATGCCTCCGGAGGCCCCTTCCCCAAAGTTCCGACGCGACATTGAGGTGTCGTCTCAACGGGGCTCGGAACAAGGGGCATATCACTGGGGCCGCACACACGGGAGCGATGGCCCCGGAGTGTGTCGTCAGTAGGGGCGACCTTGGGTTCGGCCCACAGCCGGACAAGGTCCGGGAGACCTCTAAGGCTCCCGGATCGGGCGAGCAACCACCTTCAACGGTGGGGGGCCCGCCTACTCCGCCGGCAACCTCTGTTTGGACAGAGCTGCGAGGCGGTCTATCGACAGCGTTAAAGAACACGTCTATCATCGATAAACATCGGACCCTTATGGGTGCGGTGGTTGAAAAGATTCAGTCCGCCGAGAGCGGGCTGAACGAGTCCTGCCTTGGCCTTATAAAGGCCTTTGAGGTATGTTTCCCAAAAAACCTTTGAGGAATCGTCATTATATGAGTAGTAGCCCCTGATACACTGCCCGACAAAGGAGAGGGAGCCGAGCAGGGGATAAAATCCTCTCTTGTCGTGGGAACTTATGTTAATGACAAGTACCTCTTTGTTTGAATATAGGCGTCTGCGGAGAAGACGACCGCTCATAATGCGGAAGTGTCCGAACTGAAGCGGAGCCTGGAATGGGCCGAGGAAGAACTTGGCCGCGTGAGGAAGCAATTAGAAGATAAACAAGGTATGGTAAAACACTGTCTTGCATTAGGCACAAATAAGTAATTGTGCTTATTGAAAAGTATTTGTGTTGTATGCCCTAGGAGCGAGTACCGAATATGAGGCATTGAAGAAGGCTGTGGATGATGCCAATAAGAAGGGTGCCGCCAAACAGGCACTTCGTGAAAGACACGAGGCCAGGGTTGTCACAACTAAGCGGGAGCTCCAGGAGGCTGTGAAGAAAAGCGAGGGCTTGGAGCAGAGTGTAATAGAGAAAGAAGCCGAACTCGCTCAAGCGCTCCAAGCTGCGGAAGATGCCCGGGAAGAAGCCCAAGGTGCTGTACGGGTCATTCAAGATGCCCGGAAAGTTGCGACTGGTAAGGCCTTCTGTATTCTTAGCCATTTATTCATGATGATGGGAAGAATTCTAAGCGGCAAGCTGAATTCTTATTTTTCCAGGGGCGTTTGCGGATCTTCCTCGCAGCATATCAGATGTCGCCCAATTCTACCGAACCAAGGAAAAGAAGTCTGTGGAGAGGGATTTCTGGTCGCAGTATTTGGCACCGAACTATCCGGTGCCCTTTATCGATCAGCTGAAGTAGCTGGTCGAACTGCACCAGGCGGCCGAACTAGCCATGAAGGACTTGATTGTCTGGCTGTGGCTGGCGGAGCCAATTCCGAGCAGTTACTTCAGGCTCTTGAAGCGGATTGCGGGCGCTTGTCCTCGGCTTGATGCTATTAAGCGATCGGTCTGCATAGAGGGTGCATGTATGGCATTCGCTCGTGCAAAAGTGCATTGGGGGAAGCTTGACGCGGAGAAGCTAATGACTGAGGGGCCGCCAGAGGGTAAGGAGCATCGTAAGCACGAACTGTACAATGAAGGTGTACTGAAGGGGGCCCGCCTTGCGGCGGATAAATGTACGAAAGACATTATATTTCCCTGAGGGCATTCGTGCCACATTTTTGTAGTATGGGATTATGGCGTTTATATATTGCCTATTTTGTTTGAACATATGTTCTTCCTGTGCGGCTGTTTAATGTACGTAAATCCTGAGAGTTGGCCAGTCATCGGCTTCTGCCCCCATGTAAAAAGAATACTGGGGTGTTCGGGATATATCTGAATGCTCTTTATCCCATAGTTGGGTCCCTTTGCGGAGGCGTTTCTCACCACGAACCAGGCAATCGGACTATAAGGCTTTATTACTCTCACTTAGCCATAGGAATTCGAGTATGGTTGGCGCAGCCCCTAGTGTTCGGAAGGCCGAAATAGGGGCTCTATTGGCGCCTGATCAGAAGACCGATCCGTCGCACTCTGCATTTATTATGGCGTTGTGCGGAATAAATCTTTAGGGATTTTACAACCTCTCGAACAGCTGACCGGCTCTCGCTGTATCATGACAGTCGGTTCTCGGCTTTCTCTACTGAGGTGCTCGTCCGGCAGATCCGGGACATAATCACAGTAGTTCTCCCTGTGCTACCTTAGCCGATATAACGGAACGTAAGGTACCAAAACAAGGGAGCCGGGCAAACCCAACCAATGACCAAAGACATGATTCGGAGCTGATGCATATAGTGCTATAAGTTTGGGGTGCCGGACGACCGAGAAGGTGGTCGGACTTTATTTCCGTATTATGAAGCCCCTAGCGTAATCGGGCGTAACACGAGGTGTCGAAGAAAGGTGACGGCCGGTAAGTGTTATTTAAGTCTATGTATTGTAGCAAAATGATATGTCTATGCATATGAGTACGATGTATGGTTATGAAAAGAGGTCTTTTTTGGCAGAACCTGTGATGGCCGGACTGGAGGGAGTTTGTCAGTGGATCAGAAGTGAATCCAGACTGCCTTATTTTAGTGGGAGGGGGGCTCCTTGTGTGTCCTAGCCGATTCCACGTCACCTATCCTGTTCTGCGTCAAAGTTAGTTTGTAAGGCAAATACTCGGAGGTAGCCGAGCATCCGCTTGTGGTTGGTCCAAGGGCTCCTGATCGGGCCCTAGTAAACCCAGCCATCATACCGATGGGTAGCGCGGACTCCTCAATTGGTGTCCGGATAGTCGTCTCTCATATCAAAATCTTGATAGACATGCCTGACTTGCTACTCCGGCAGCTGTATGATATCCGCCCCGAGGGCGGGGTTTGGCCTTGCCCATAGGCGTGATTACATCACATGGTGTTGGCCTGAGTGATTTACCACGCGGGATCAAGCCAACGTGGTTCGTCCCGTTAGCATACGGTAAATTACCGCATGGTGGGAAGGTGCCGAAGATTTATTCTTTGGCGTAGTATTTGTTTGGTGATCCGAAGATAGCCGTTTAGAGTGATGGGCCAGAAAAACTTGGCCTTTGCCCCAGCATCTTTTAAGAGATGTTATTTGTGATTTCACACCTGCGGGGGTTTTATGTTTTGTGGAGCCCCTGGTTTGCTATGCCCTTAGGTACTGCAACTGAGTTGATGTGGTTAGCGCGGTCTGGGGCGAGCGGCCATACTTATATGCTATGGAGGGGGGGATCTCTTGACCAGAAGTCTCCCTTCATTGTTTCCGGCATGCGGCCATCCGTTTTGCTTTGAGGATCTGGAATTCTCTATTGGTATGCTTTGCTGTCCTTCTAGGAGTACCATGAATTTCGCATGGTTGATCTAGTGTGTGGCTCGGGCCGGATAGGTTTGAGCTCTTCTTTGTCCGTTGACCGGACGGGGAGTTGCTGAAGTTAGCACCAGCTTTCCTGACTTGACGCTTATGACCGTTGCGCCGGGGCTTGAGTATGCTTCTTCTTGTGTCCTTTGTGTTGTTTTGGACCGTAGTGGCGTGTTGACGTCGGGGCATGTGCCTTGAGTTCTCCTGCTTAGGTTAGGGTGGCTGGTTGTGCCCTTTTTCGGGGCGGCCAGGTCCATATCTTTCAGTGGCCAGGACCTTGGTCCATCTGTCTACCAGCGAGTCTTGGTCAGCCTTAAGCTGCTGTTGCTTCCTTTGCAGGCTTTTTGCCGTGGCCATGAGCCGTCGCTCGAAGCGAGCTTGTTCTGCTGGATCTTCAGGCACGCCAAATTCGTCATTGCCGAGGCTTGCCTCGTCCCCGGAGGGGGGCGTATAGTTGTCCCTCTCAAAGTATCCCACAGTGGCCAGTCCGGCCTTATGAAAGGCACGCCGACTAGGGTTATATTCATCTTGAGCGCCATCCGGATTGTTTTCGACTTCTGGGCCGGTATTCCTGTGGCGGGGCTCGGAGCGGCGCCGACGACGCCCATACTTTGCTTTTCCCCCTGGGGGATTAACCTCCGCTACCTCATCGCCATTGGTTTCCTTCATAGTGTCCGCCATATGTATATCATGGGGATAGGTGGCTATCCACCACCCAGTGAGCGGTGGGTCCTGTGATTCTCCTACATCGTCGTTCATACCATCGATGTCTTCGGAGTCAAAGTCAATCACGTCGGTTAAATCATCGACTGTGGCAATGAAGTGGGTGGTGGGTGGGCAAAGAATTCCTTCATCGCCTGCTTCCCACTCGAGCCGGACGTAGTTCGGCCAAGAGCCTCCTGACAAAGGGAGGGACTTTAATGAGATCAGCATGTTGCCGAAGGGCGAGTGCTGGAAGATATCCGCAGCGGTGAACTCCATTACCGGAGCCCAACCTGGCTCGACTGGATCGGGAGTGTGCGGACAGGAACCAATGTCCGGATACGAATCCGAGGGTCCAGATTCACAGGCCACTACAGGGGTAAGGCCCGTGTTCGGCTCTACCGCCGATGAGTGCGCGACCGACGGGGCGGGGTCCATCCCTCCGTCCTTAGACAGCGCGGCCTGCTACGGATCTTGGTCCGGAGATACTATAGGGGCGATACCCCGAGCTTCGTCTGATGGCAGGTCTAAGCCGTGATCGTCGAGACTGTCCGGTGGTCCTGGCATAGGCCCAAATCCATCAAAGATCAAGTCTCCGCGTATATCCGTCGTGTAGTTCAGGTTTCCGAACCTGACCTGGTGGCCAGGGGCGTAGCTGTCGATCTACTCCAGATGGCCAAGCGAGTTGGCCCGCAGTGCGAAGCCGCCGAACACGAAGATCTGTCCGGGGAGGAAAGTCTCACCCTAGACAGCGTCATTGATGATGATCAAAGGAGCCATCAAGCCTGACAGCGACACACAGAGGAACTCTCTGTTGGAGATATGCCCTAGGGGCAATCATGTATGATGATATTTCCTATGTGTTTATGAATAAAGATAGTCCTTGGACATTATCAATGTTGTGTATCAGCAAGTACGTGACTTGTTTGTGGGACTATGCATTGTATGATGACTGTCCTAAAAGGTCCCTAGTCGAAAGGGTTGTGTGGACGCGCAGCCGACTAGACTGGCATATGACACGGTCGATGGCTTGGTCTCACTAGCTATGGAGCATTGGATGCTAACTGGATAATATGGACTTGGAATGGTCTGGTCGGATTCGACATAGTCGGATCCGAGTCGAGATAAGGTCCGAGTTGGACAGACCCAACTATGAGACGCAACGATATGTCATCTGTGAGTCTCTAGTACAACATACGTTCTATGTCCTAAGACCTGAGCTGACGCATGTACTCGAGATGGTGACAGACTTGCTTTGGGCCGACCAAACGCTACTTGTCCAGTCCCATGCTGCGAGACATGGTCGAGCAAGATGGGATTTGCCCCTCTGATCAGGAGAGATATACTCTTGGCCCCTCGTGTGATCTGACCAGGAACAGCATGGCCATGCGATAAGGATTATGAGATAATCCGGATAGTGGCCGGTATCACTGGAACGAGAAAGAGGTCGGGTTAGCACAAGGATGATAGTCTCGCCTTGAGCCCGACAACATATATCATGCGGCAAAGGGAATAGAAGTGTGACATGTTGTACAGGTTCGCCTAACCAGCTTCATTGTCTGCTTGGTGGTCGGCACGCCTTGCTAGAGGCCGCTACCAGCCATGTAGTCCGAAGGCGATCCGAACTGCGACCTAGCCGGCATGAACCTAAGGGGTCGCGCGCTTAAGGGAAGGAACCTACGAGGTCGGTTCGTAGGACACTGGTCGGATGTGATCCGAATTGGACTAGGAATGTGACCGAGTAGACTTTGGGCTTTAGGGTTCATGCGAGGCCCTAGTGTTGAGCCCGCGACGGACGCCTATATAAAGTGGAGGTGCGGCACACTCATGCGGTTGATCACTTCGGCGTTGCGACTAGGGTTTGCATGTGTTGCGAATAGCCACCTCCACTCGCCGCCGACTGTGTGATCGGACCTAGCAGTCCGCCGCACGACGTTCCTCCCGCACGCGCGGATACCATTAGAGGCGGTGCACTTGCGCCGCTCCGGCAAACTCATACGTGGGATCGGACGACCGGCCGCTCGAGGGAGATCGGACGAGGAGGAGACGATCCACGCGGACGCGCTGCCCCAACTCTTCTTCCGCTGCACGGCACTGCGCTTCTAGTGGTAATGAACTGTGATCAATCTCCAGTAGCATGTTCCTGGATGTTCTACGCGTAGGAATTTTTTAATTTGCAGTCGATGCACCCTACCGTAGAACCCAACACTCTCAATGAAAGCACCAATGTCGGTGTCAAAACCGGCGGATCTCGGGTAGGGGGTCCCGATCTGTGCGTCAAGGCTGATGGTAACAGGAAGCAAGGGACACAGATGTTTACCCAGGTTCGGGCCCTCTCGATGGAGGTAAAACCCTACTTCCTGCTTGGTTAATATTGATGATATGGGTAGTACAAGAGTAGATCTACCACGAGATCGTAGAGGCTAAACCCTAAGAGCTAGCCTATGATGGTATGATTGTAATTGTGATCGGCCTTCTAAGGACCAACCTCTCCAGTTTATATAGACACCGGAGAGGGCTAGGGTTTACATGGAGTCGGTTACAAGGAAGGAAACATAAAATCCGGATCGCCAAGCTTGCCTTCTACGCCAAGGAAAGTCCCATCCGGACATGGGCCGAAGTCTTGAGTCTTGTATCTTTACGCTTCAATAGTCCGGACGTTGTACACAGTCCGGCTGTCCAGATACCCCCTAATCCAGGACTCCCTCAACCCTCACGACACTCATGACCCGCTTTTGCACGGGAGAGGATAGCTGGCTGGCTCGTAGCAATAACATATCAAGGAACCTTGGCACTTCAGATACCAAGGACAGCAACGGTAGGTCACATCGTAGCAAACACAAGCGCCGCAACAACGGTGATAACACCAAAGACACGACAGTCAATGCCGGATTCAGAGGCTCTAAATCCGGTCAGCGGAAAAAGCCATTCAAAAGAAGTATTCCGGGCCCGTCCACTTTGGACTGCATACTCGATCGCTCGTGTCAAATACACGGCACCCTCGATAAGCCAACCAATCACACCAACAGAGAATGCTGGGTGTTCAAGTGGGCCGGCAAGTTAAATGTCGAAGACAAGGACAAGGGGCTGCACAGCGATGACGAGGAGGAGACGCGGCCGCCAAATACGGGAGGACAGAAGAGTTTCCCCCCACAAGTGAGGACAGTAAACATGATATACGCAACCCACATCCCCAAAAGGGAACGGAAGCGTGCACTAAGGGACGTATACGCGATGGAGCCCGTCGCCCCAAAGTTCAACCAATGGTCCTCTTGTCCAATCACATTTGATCGTAGGGACCACCCCACGAGTATCCGTCATGGCGGATCTGCCGCATTGGTCCTAGACCCAATCATCGACGGATAGCACCTCACTCGAGTCCTTATGGACGGCGGCAACAACCTGAACCTGCTTTACCAGGATACAGTGCGCAAAATGGGTATTGACCCCTCGAGGATCAAACCCACCAAAACGACCTTTAAAGGCGTTATTCCAGGTGTAGAGGCCCACTGTACGGGCTCAATCACACTGGAAGTGGTCTTCGGATCTCCAGACAACTTCCGAAGCGAGGAGTTAATCTTCGATATCTTCCTGTTTCACAACGGCTATCACGCACTGCTCGGGCGCACCGCATTTGCAAGATTCAATGCGGTACTGCATTACGCATACGTCAAGCTCAAGATGCCAGGACCTAGGGGGTCATAACAGTCAATGGAAATACAGAACGCTCGCTCCGAATGGAGGAGCACACCGCGGCCCTCGCAGCAGAAGCACAAAGCAGCTGTTTGAGGCAATCCACCAGTTCGGCGATCAAGCCCCAGGACACCGTCAAGCGCGTCCAGAATAACCTGCAACAGGATCGCCTGGCACACTCAAAGCTCGCCCAGCAATTTGGCCCCCGCCCTAGTCTTAGTACAACGGCAAAGTCCGTCCCACGCGTGCATAATTTCGCATTGAAAATACCATGGGTATAGGCGGGGGCACGATCACGGCGTGTCCCACAATGAGGTTTAACCGCACTAGGGCTTACTAACTTCGTCACTCTCTCTCTTTCAGGACTCTACTCTCTGGAAGCCTTATCCGGCAGTACGGTAGCCGGACACATGATACAACACCCAAGGAGGCAGGAAGCTACGTCGTACAACAGAATCCCCAGGTGGTCTCTGATAACGAGCTAAATACCTGTTTTAAGATACCAGTCCGCATCTTGCCCTTGGATGGGACACGTCAAATAGTCCTATTGTTTGCTTACCGCACCACTTGTATCAGTATGCTTTAATGCATTTCTTAAATAAACAATGCATAGTACTAGTCTATTATTGCATCCTATATTCTTTTATATATATGCTTATCTATGACAATCAACACCCGTACACTGTGGTACGACCAATATGCCAGGGGCTTTCGTATACCCCATAATTCGGCGTGAGAAGTCCGA
The DNA here is from genome assembly GCF_018294505.1 of Triticum aestivum. Classification (NCBI taxonomy): domain Eukaryota; kingdom Viridiplantae; phylum Streptophyta; class Magnoliopsida; order Poales; family Poaceae; genus Triticum; species Triticum aestivum. The sequence goes on from NC_057810.1 coordinate 142,912,709, forward strand.
ACACTTTTGATAGTGCGGCACCCCGAACTTATAGCATTATATGCATCAGCTCCAAATCATGTCTTGGGTCAATAGTTGGGTTTGCCCAGCTCCCATGTTTTGGTACCTTACGTTCCGCTATATCGGCTAAGGTAGCACTGGTAGAACTACTTCGATTGTGCCCCGGTTCTTCCGGCCGAGCACCTCAGTAGAGAAAGCTAAAACTGACTGTCATGATGAGGCGAGAGCTGGTCGCTGTTCGAGAGGTCTCAAGTCCCTAAAGACTTTTTCCGTTTCAGGCTAGGAGCCAGCCTTGTCCAGCTTAGGCGTGTATAGCGCCCCAAATGCGGCTTTCCAAAGACTAGGGGCTTCGCCAAAATTTAAAATTGTAGACTTCTATGGCTAACTGAGAGCGATAAAGCATTATAGTCCGATTGCCTGGTTCCTTGCGCTGAACACCTCCCTCGAAGGACCCAAGAATGGGAAAAAGAGTGCTCAGATTTATCCCGAACACCCCAGCACTAGTTGCATGGGGGCAGAAGCCGATGACTAGCAACTCTCAAAATTTATAAACGACCGCACAGAAGGTAATATTTTAAATACAAAAGCATTGCATAACGAACATGAACTAGTTTTCATGAATACAAGGATCACATGAGCAAGTTCATTCAAAGATTACATCTTTGGTACATTCGTCCGCCACGAGACGGGCACCCTTCATGACACTTTCATAATACATTTCGGGGTGGCGATGCTCCTTGCCCTGCGACTGCCCCTCCTTCACCAGCTTTTTGGCGTCCATCTTCGCCCATTGCACCTTTGCACGGGCAAGAGCCCTGCGTGCACCTTCGATGCAGACGGACTGCTTGATGACTTCCAACCGTGGGCAGGCATCTACAAGCCGCCTCACCAGGCCAAAGTAGCTGGTCGGAAGGGAATCGCCAGGCCACATCCGGACTATAAGGCCCCTCATGGCCTGTTCGGCCGCCTTGTGGAGCTCGACCAGTTGCTTCAGCTGGTCGCTCACGGGCATCGGGTGTTCGGTCCCAGTATACTGAGACCAGAACAACTTCTCCGTCGAGCCTCCCTCCTCGGCCCGGTAGAACTCCGCGGCGTCAGACACACTACGGGGTAGATCTGTGAACGCTCCTGGAGAGCTCCGAACTCGGGTAAGTAAAAGGAAATTTTCTTTCGCATGCCTACTTTGCATAATGAATGCCTTACCCACCGCTATCTTTTTCACCGCCTCAACTTCCTGGAGGGCCTTATGGGCTTCGGCCTTGGCATTTTTTGCACTTTTGAGGGCCTGGGCAAGCTCGGACTCTCGCATCCTCAAGTCAAGCTCCAGGGACTCATGCTTCTTGATGAGCACCTGGATTTCTTGCTGCACCTCACCTACCCGGGCTTCGTGTATTTCTCGCTCAGTGCGCTCCTTGGCCGCTTTGTTTTCTGCCTCGGACAACGCCTTCTTGAGGGTCGCCACTTCGGTCGTGGCCCCTGGCAAAATTCATGATGATCCTATTATTCTGCAACCAAATCTTTCTTTTTTCATATTGACAAGGTATTGCTTACCTTTGTTCTCCTCGAGCTGCCTCTTGGCAAGGCCGAGCTTTTCCTTGGATCGCTCAAGGTCCTGCTGTAGTGCGGCGACCTCCGCAGTACGCGCGGCAGTGGCCAGCAGGGAAGCCTGCAGATTCACATAGACATACTATAATTAGACTCCTGGGATTATTATTCGATCCTCTATTCGGCTTTTCTTCGCGAACGCCAAACAGAGCATCAGGGGCTACTGTCTATGCGGTGATATTTCCCTATAATTTAATTACTTACCTCAAAGCCTGTTAGGAGGCTGGCGCAAGCTTCAGTTAGTCCGCTTTTGGCGGACCGAACCTTCTCCATCATCGCACTCATGATAGTGCGATGCTCTTCGTCGATGGAAGCGCCTTGGAGCGCTTCCAGCAAGTTGTCCAGTGCCTCTAGATGGACAGAGGTCACCGGCACGGGCGGCTTGCCCCTCTTCACAAGGGGTCACCTCACAGAGTTCGGAACCACTAAAGGTTCCGGCGCGGTGTTCGGCTGGAGGCCGAACTCGGAGCCCATGGGAGTCTTGCTCCCTTTGCGCCCAGGCTCCGTAGTGTCGCCTTGAGGCGCCTCCAGGACTTCCTCCCCCGACTCGGTGCCCTTTGAGACAACACCTCGGCGTTGTCCGTAGGGAAAGGGGTGGAGGCGGTCGGAAGTGAATCACTATTCATATCCAACGGGTCCAAAGAACCATCGGACGAAGATACGTCGATATGGGCTCGGGACGGACTGCATAATCATGTTCGGGGTGATGAGAAGCAGTGCGATAAAATATATCAAGAATTATTATGGTATCCGGATACTTACGACTTCGCTAGGGACTTGTCCCTGGGCAACCACTCGTCGTCGCTGTGGGCGGCGGTCGTGGAGCAGTCCGGAAGGAGGGTCCTTCCTTTCTTGGACCCTTCGGCCTCCCCAGTTGGGGCGGCCTTCCTTTTCTTGTCTCCCCCGGCTGGGGGAGAACTTTCCTCTTCCTCCTCATCGTCGTGGGAGGAGTGCGCCTCGGAGTGTTCAGACGATGAGTCCAACACAACCTTGCGCTGGAGACCCTGTCGGGTCCCCGTGGCCTTCTTCTTGGCCATCTTCACTGGCACCTCATAAGGTGCCAGAGTCAGCATCTCCGTCAGGAGAGCTTCTGCTGGATC